>NW_022280146.1:635134-676990 GCF_004355925.1 Anarrhichthys ocellatus
GTGTGTGTGTGTGTGTGTGTGTGTGTGTGTGTCTATAGCCAGAACATCAAAAAACTTTGAATACCAGATTGAGGAAACTGGAACGTGACTACAAACCACCAACAATGAAGTGATTATTTTTACGTTCAGCATTTAGAGAAGCCTTGACTCCGTGTAGATTGTTAAGAATTGTTAAGACTGCTGCAGCTCGTTGACCTAATGAAATCCTATGAAGCTGTATGAAAAGTTAAATTTAAAAGAAATGCTATGTGGCCTGTATTTGTGTTCTTGCTTTTTTTTCTCATTTGACAGTTTTACACTTTTATTTCCTCTCAGTCGGCCACTTGGTTTGGTGCTGCCTGGCCTCACTTGGCCTGCATGCTGTTCTCTTTGTGTATTAGTGGCTGTTGCAGGCTTATTCATGCACACTGTTTGGCCTCAACGTGACCATGCTGCTGCTGTTTCTGACAGAAATGGTTAGCTCAATATAGCTACACAGACTATCATGATGGAAGATCCTATGCTGACACAAATAACGCCAAGCACACACAAGTCCTGAATCAAAATCATTGAAAACAACTAACTTCCAACAAAAAGGTTAAAGGAACTTTAAAGAAAAATGTAAGTAATGCAGTAGGGCTGCTATTTAGCACAATACAACACACACCCACACACACTCACACACACACACACACACACACACACACACACACACACACCATAGCGAGGTTAAAAACTAGGTCTGTCGTTATTGTGGTAAAGTTATGATAAAGTCATTCTAAACTGCCTATAACTAATATTTATAAAACCACAGAGAGTAAAAGCCATATGATGAAGCTATCATAAAGTTATGAGAGGAGACACACACACACACACACACACACACACATACACACACACACTATGAGCCGTTATAGGACTGTTCAAAAGGTTTGATTAAGGAAAGCTGTCGCTCTTAATCACTTGGTATCACGCTGAGGCTGTTCAATAAAACGATGGAGCAACATTTACTTTACAATATGGCTGCGGTGTTTTTTTTGTTTCTTTTTTTCTATTCTACGTTTTCGACCCTGGATCATTGTTTTTGAGATTTTGAGTTTTTGAGATTTTAAAATCAGTACCACCACACGATCAAACACGAAATATACATGAATGACATGCTGAACTGTCCGCATTTCTTAGAGCTCAACACGCGTGTCAATAGGTTAACTACCGTCGTTGTAAATCCTTACCTGCGTTATAAGCAGCCAGCTCGGCGCCCGGCCCAGGGCTCTTCCTCTTCCTGGGCCGGCCTTTCTGCACTGTCCCCACGCCGTTGAAGTAGGATAGTCCAAGCGTGTTGGCCGGGCCCAGGCCTTTGTGCGGGACAACGTCCGCGTGGTTAAAATGTGTCTGATATTCTCCCTGGATGAGAGTCTCAAAGTGCAACCGACAGTACACCAGACTGTCCTTCATGCCAAAGTGGTCCCCGGTGGTGAGCATCTTGCTGCAGGAGGTACACGTGAAGCAGTTGAGGTGGTAGACCAGGTCTCGGGCCCGCATCACCATCTCCGAGGCTGAGATCCCCAGGTGGCACCGAGCGCATCTCTGCACCGAAAATCTTCTGCGGACAACACAGAAACCTCATCAGCGGGTGGACGCGGAGCCCTGCAGGCTGCTGCTGGTGTGCTCAGTGTGGCAGGACTGCATGATACGGAGATGTTACGCACTCACAAACAGCGCTCTAAGAAACTTTTCTTACTAATGATGTGAATTCACATCAAACAGATAGTTTGCATCAATTTGGCAATATTGCAATTTAATTAAATTTGAATTTTACCCAGATATTGTTAGTTTAAACAATCCTATTTCTTTTTTTTTCTTTCCGTTTGTTAACACGTGAGAGAAACACGTGGATTGTATCTGGATAAAAAATAGATAGTGTATTATGGTACTAAATATCAGCTATCAGCTGTGAAACAAAATTGTACAAACTCATATTATCAGGAAAGAAGCGGTGAGAAAGACATGATGTATAAATCGTGTTTTTTATCTTAAATTAAACTGATTTTTAGAACCAAATCCAGAAAAAATATTTTATTGACGTAATTTTGCATTTACATTCTTTCATTGTTTCTTTATTTAATTCCATCCCCGGTCATTTGTGGTGTAACTTTAAAAAGAGTATCTTCACCAGCCACGACAACAATCATTTCCGACACACATTTCGCTCTTTGAATCCCAAACACCGTGTGGTGGACGGAGCGTGGAGCTCCGGGCCCTGCTCGGCCTCCTACCTGTAGTAGTCCTCCTTGCAGTAGATGCTGCCGTCCTTGCTGAAGCAGGTGAGCTCAGATTCCAGGTTGAGTTTGCACTCGCAGCACTTGAGGCAGCGCATGTGCCACTGTTTGTCCACTGCCAGCAGGTAGTAGCGGTCCGCGATCTTCCTGCCGCAGCCCGCGCACAGAGCCACGCGCTCGCCGGTCATACACGGCATGGACTGAAACGGAGAGAGGCACGAGGACACAGAGTCAGGGACATGATGTCGGAAGAAACACAAGTGCAACGATTCTGTATGACATGATAGCCTAACATGAAGACATGCTAACATGGCTTCATCCATAACAACATTAATAATAATAATAATAATATAGTATAAAGTCCTAGTAGAGGATCGGTGTATTCGCTATATATGAGTATCGTCAATTATAGCCTCACTAAAGAGGGCCACAGCCACCACATGGGAGGATTTTAGAAATATTGTAAAGAAATACTGTTGAAGTTTAAAACTGTATTTTTGTCTCAACAACCTTAATAATAGTAGATATTAACATTATAATGATATTAAAATGCAATGAGTAAGAAAAGGACAACGCAAACTCCCCTCCAAGACCACAGTGTGAGGAATTAAAAATCTATTGTCATATTGCTGATAGTATAGCAGCAGATTAAAAGAACACCAGTAGACATACTGAAGTCATTTAACATCTTAAGAACCATGTACCCGCTGTGTATGTTCTTATGAAATGTGTGCTGTTGTATCAGTGGTATCAGTGCTGTTAATTTCTCCTCAAAATAATAACTATGTAAATTAAAGGTGCAATAACAAACACAGGTTTATGATAGGGGACTGCCAGTTCATGTTATTTTCGAGAGGCCTGCAAAATAGACACACAGGTGCACGTACACGCGCACGCCCTCCACGAATAATTTGCAACAGAATATGGAAGCTGAATTGAAAATAACTATTTCTCCATCCCATCTTCTCTCGTTTCATATTCATTGCGGCGCATTTAATAATTAATATTGAACTTTCCAATAGTTAGAATTATGCATTTTAATTGAATTGTTACAAGTGTAAAAAAAATAAATAGAATAATAATCGAATTTTTCTTTTTATTATAAAAGAAAATTCCAAATAAGGTCTGTTTAAAAAAGGAAATATATATATGTATATATCTTTGCTTTGTGAGCCATAGAATATGCGCATGTTTATTGTGTGTTTTGAACGCATCATGAAGGCACAATTAAATAAACGAATTGCTAAGTTTAAAAAAATATTTTTTTTTCTTCATGAATAATTGTGTATCTTTCTCAGCTCTGGTTCCAGTTGGAGCTTCTCTGGGACTAAAGTAAGTTTAGATTAAACAGTGGCAGTGAAGGAATCACAATGTTCAGGCCTTGTGGAGGAAGTTTGAGAGCGGAGAGCAACTACACAATAAGCTCGGGCATTTGTTGGCCCATTTTTCAGCGTGAATTAAAAGTAAAAAGCGTTCAGAAGTGAATCACAGTGCTTGGAGCTGTAAGAGTGCGGCCACTGTCACATGTTTCCAGGCTGCCATGCTGCCTGCGCTAACGAGCCGAGAGGGCCAAAGGAACGTCTCCTACCGTCTCTGATTCCCCCATATCGATGGCTGAGCTGATGGCTGCTGACTCGCTCTTTCCTCTCCGGTCCATTTCTTCCACCACACCGTGCACGTCGCCTCCAGGGAGGCCATGGAAAAGCATCGTTGCCGCAGAGGGGAGGATATTATAACTGTTCTCTTCGGATCTGCAAGCCAAGATGTCCATCAGAGGCAAAAATCTGCGCAATAACGCCACTCAAAATTTTTGCTTTTTCTAAAGGTTTTCCTTTCTTGCCGTGACAAGTGAGAAATCCAGATTAGGGAGGAAAAAATATGAGGGAAAAATTGGACACGTGTTCTCCACACTACGTCTCATCTGCCAATGGAAACCGTCATCCGAATCTCTGCAGCTCTCATTATTAATAAGCTATGATTAATTCATAAATAAGCGCACAGACTTCGTTTCTCTGACTGGAATCGATTTTCTCTCAGGTGTGATGTCATTTATTTCTCGCTATCATTTGCTCTTTCTATATTTCCCTCTCTATTTACTATGAATAAACATACCAACTATGGAAGCGCCGCTGCATGGGTATCGCCGATGCCTCCTCCTCGCCGGGAAAATATTTCAGGATTTCGTCAGATGCAAGGCATTGGCAAATATCTTCCTTATTCTGCAGAACAATAAGTAACTCTGTACAACTGGCAGCCGGCAGCAGGCTTCTAACGCATCACACAGTCAGAAAGAAGAAAAAAGATATGTCCCAAAAAGCTGACAGTCGTCCTCCCCTCCTCCAGGCTCAACAGTCCAAGTTGATGCTACAGCAGCTGATTTATGTCGCTCAAACTACTTCTGCTATTCAGAGAAAAATAGAAAACAGCCGCGCAGCCTTTGCTTTATAAAATCCCGCCGGGCGTCTGGAGAAGCGCTTTTCCTTTACAGTAGTCTGTTTGGTGAATGTTTTGTCTTTTGCCAAGTAGGCTGTATACATGTGCGTAACAGCAGAAGAGGAGGAGTTGGCTTCACGTTGACTGATGATAGGCGAGTGTTTGCTGGCCCCCCAAAACCTCCTTCTCAAGTCCCGGTTGGACTCTCCGCTCCTTATCAACGGGGCCCTGTTGCGTCACGACGCACCATTTATGTTCATTGGCTATTCCTCCGCCACCGAACTATCTGGCTATAGTTTACCGACCGGTCTGAAAAGCGGCAGTGCCTCTGCGACCGTTACCGACCACCGGCCAACCGTATCTGTCTGTCCGGAGCTGCAGTCAGAAAGGTCAGTTTTAAAGAAAGAGAAGAAGAGTCAGGGCAGCACAGCGTGTCAGTTGTCGGAGCTGTTGGAGCTGTCGGTCTGTCTGAGCGCACTGAGGACGTCCGCCGGGACCTTTACTCATGTGACGCAGAGACAGGGTTCCACACAGCCCCGCACGGTTGCTGCTCACAGCCTCTTCATGGCACCAAGGGGCTCTGCACAGATCCAGGGCTGAGCTCAACGCCACGAAGTCTCTCAAATCAGCCATCGAATGAAGACTCACAGTGTTAAACTTTTTAATCCCATTTTTATTCCGTTTTATTCGTTGAAAAACGACAAACAAAACCACAAAAGACAGTTAAACGGTTTAGTTAATTTAGCTTCTCGTAAACTGTATCAAAACTTTGACTTTCTCCTGTCATTTCACACTTAGCCTATGTTGAATATCTGAAAGGTATATCGGGCTCATTCGAAGTCAAAACTCATGAAAAGCTTTATTTTGCAAAAAAAAAAAAAGTGTTGCAGGATCGAAAGGCAAGGCCCTTCACATGTCTTCAGTCGTATACAGAGATATTTAGATCGAACCAAAGAAAGACGTGAATTAGAGAATTGTATCGTTTGGAGCATCATTGTTCAATTTAGTGTCAATTCGTTTGAATCCTTTTGGCTCCAGCGGGTGTCTTCTCTACATCTGAGCATCATTCATCCTGTTTTATTTATCCCACAGAGAGAGCTCCATCTCCTGAACTCCACTCTGTCATCTGATGTCATCTGAAAGCGGCTTCGGTCTTGTATTTCCACCACAGAGCAGTTTGGTTCAGCCTGATCCCGGATCTGCTCATTCTAATTAGCTCTCTGCTCTTAATTGGGAGGGGAAAGTGGACTTCGTCATCAGAGAGAGAGTCGTGTTTGAGGACCGGAGGAGAGGTTTGATCTCGCACAAAAGACGGCAGTTACAGCGGTGTGGGAGAAAATGACACGTTATCACATCACCGTTCTGGCTTTTGTTGTACGAAAACTGAAGTCAATTCAAATAGTTATTTAAATGATTTAAAACGAAATCCGTCCAGACATTTAACCTCCTGACAATTTATACAGCTGCGGATTCATGCGCTTAAACAATATTGGAATGTTTTTTTTTCTTCCCTTGATATTTATAATTCTTTTTCTTTTCCTCGTTTCTTTCAAACATACCTGTCCTGCCCCCTCCCGCGCATAACAGCTCGCGTTTAGGCTATTGTGAAGTTTTATAGCACAAATATGATGTTAAGCTCCTAAATCTTTATGCAAATCAGCTCCTCTGTAATACCCTTAATTGAATACATGCATATTTATCATCTGCGTTTTCTATCTGCTATAAGGCGGGTTTATACATTAAACATAGCGGCAGCGGGCATGTCTGCGGGCGTGTATGAAATATGATATTAGCTGGTAGTGTAAGATTAAGGAAAAAAAATATCAGTTTGTATGTATTTGTTTCAGAAGAGACTGGCTTGATCCTCTGATTTGATTTAAGATTTGATTTAAGTTTAAGTATGAAGAAGAAGAAGAAGAAGAAGAAGAAGAAGACGTTTACGCAGAGATGATTTATGCAAATGTATGCAGAGGTCTGGTCTATATGTTGGAATATTCTCACAGTATTCACAGCAGAGGAGGAGAAAACTCAGAGTATCATAATTAACAACAGTATCAAGTGTGTAGGTTAAAATAGTTCAATATTTATGGTGCATTTAAATGAAAAGGTAAAACTGAATTAATTCTCTCTCTCTCTCTCTGGGGCAGTAGATCGTCAGGGCTGGAAGATAAAAAGACAGAATCACCATCTCCAACAGTCATCATTTATGCTTTATACATATAAAACTTCCATCACTTTGTTTCCACTCACTATGACATTTAGTGCATTTTAAAAGGGCAACCTCATTGATATTTTGAACACAAAACAGTTGAGTAACTCCAAATAAAAAGGTTGACAGTGCATCCTGTGCTTCACAGATTTCGCATTGAAACAAAAGATTCAGAATCCATTATTTTAGATTATTTATAAACAAATACTAATGAAATTGTAGCAAGGACTAGGCCTATAGGAGCTCATCCTATAGGCCTAGGATTATTCTGATTATTCTGAGCTATATTTTGTCACCACTAAAGTTGGTGGTTTGGTTGAAACAATTAAAGAAAAGAAGTGGTCTGAATTAGGTTTCAGTATTTCATTTTGTAATGGTTGCAGAAGGGTTCATATGAATACATATATCCACTGTCAGAGTGGTGTCACACTGTTGATACCATGGTAACTATCACGTTGTTAGGCCACCAGATGATAATCGACGAGCACAACTGCTTTATGGCAATATTCGATTTTTATTTGTCCTTTGCATAAATACTAATGTGTCAGGCATTTTATAAATTGCTGCCACAAACAGACATTTCTGTTTGATAAGACACCAAAAATACAATCACCTAATTGTCTTCATTATTTTGTGTATTTGCATTTTATTTGATTAACTAGTGCATTTAAAAATAGAAACAGAATTAAGACTCCATGTCGGGAGGTCTTAATGCTTAATACAAAGAACATGACCCCAGTGTGCTCAATGGGAGCTCCAACAGCTGACTGCCAACTCAGCTCTACGTTAAGTTTTAAGTCCAAATAAAAGAGCCAATCATTTTTGATTATTGAAAAAAACACAAGTTTGCCCACTTTAATGTGAAAAATATCAAAAAGATGTTTCCAAAAAAACTGTCCTCCCATCAAGCTTTAAAGACTCCTAACAGTTTCAGGATTAATGAGACAGAAAGGAAACACACTCCTGACAAAGCATGTGCTATTTAACACAAGTATCAAAAGATGACTTGATATCTGGCTCAAGTTATTGGAGAGTTGTTGTAAAAAAGCAACAACAAGTTTAGAATGCACTTATCCTAATAACGAACCAACAGTGTGAGAGGCTAACTGAAATACTTTGTTGAAAGCACATGCCCTTGTTGGTGTGTGTGTGTGTGTGTGTGTGTGTGTGTGTGTGTGTGTGAGTGTGTGTGTGTGTGTGTTAGGGGGTGTTGCTGCATGTCGACGACTAAAATGCTGATGCAGCTCTACTGATTACTCCCGTCCCGTAATGATTTCCAAATGGGGCAGCCATCAATACGACAAATCTGCATTTCTCAGAAAAACATCACCCTCGTCAGACTCCTGGCATCTTTTTGATCTCTCCCCGTTTTTTAATTGTATTCTGCATAAAGGTAGAGGGGAGGCATCGGGTGCGTGGCTCTAATGGGATGCTGCTGTGGAAGTGGGGAGCGGGGTTACACGCTCTCTGAGGAGAGCTCGGCTGTAATTAAGAAAGGGAACAAAGCAGAGGAGACTAAAAACACATGAAAGGGAGGAAGCGGATCACCTAATCACTGTATGTGCACCATCCACGCCGTCGCCTGCGTCCACACACACACACACACACACGTTTAATGAGAGGAAGAATCACACATGAGCATAAACACACAGCCGTTCAGACAGCACACCTGAGCCTCTCAGATGTCAGTCCCATCCATGTAGCATCTTTTCTTATGGGAGCACACTGTGTTCTGGAGATCAGATATAATGCAACCATCATATTCATTCTCATCTAAACAAATGACACTTTAAACTGGCTATGGTTCACAACCTGAGGCTCGGGACCCCTTAGAGGGTCACGAGACAGATCTTCTGATCTATTCATAAAATAATGAATTTGCTTTGCCAGGGCTTTCAAACACATTCCAGTCTTCCTCTGTTAGTAAGTGGACCTTGAGTTAAGAATATACCTACGTTTTTCAATCAGAGAGAACCGTGTATCTCCAAGATGTCAACAACAGCCCTTCTTATAGGTTTTGTGCATCTGTCTGCTAATCCAATGAGTTTTTAATAAATAGAGAATATCTTTAACAAGTAAGAGTGTTTTATCAACCTACAAAACAAAACCTGCATGTGGTCAAATTCCCAAGCCTCCTTGCCTTCACCATACATACTGTACATATGAGATATATGACATTTCCTCTTCATTTCTGTTTTACAAAGCTGGGATACAATCCTCAGTTTGAATACTTGCTGAGCAGTTTGGGTTCCTCGAAGGTTCATTTCCTACAGTGTTGAGACTGCAGCAATTTCTGGGTCACAAAGGAAAGACGGAGGCTGGGGAAGGAAATGAGGAATTTCAAATGTAACTGAACAAACAGTTGAAAACTCAAACTCCACTAAGTGAAGGCAGAAGATGTCACCTTGTCATATTGTCTGATTGACAGCTGATCTCCAGGAAGTGCTGTGGATAAACACCAATGACTGAAAGGATCCAAAAATACACAGACAGTGATGTGGGGGACGACCCAACAGAATACCTCCGTAATAACCCAGCCAAGATTACAGGTGGTCACAGTAATAGCAGGAGGAAGGAGCCGTGAGCGTATCGGGTTAAAATGCCCCGGTGCTTTTTTATTCTCCACTTTTCAGCACAACATAATCCGGGAGACACTGCTTACACTGATGCAGCACATGCTCACTGAGATGGAGCCGGCAAATGACAGAAAAGGCAAGGCCTTCCAGATTTGGCACAGAAAGAGAGAGCTGTGAATATAGACTAGACCAGGGGTAGGCAACTTTAGGCATGGGAGCTCAACCAATGAGTGCTCAAGAGATTTTTTTTGAAATGATGAAGTGCCCTCTCATCCGTATGGCATTGAATGGCCTGTTATTCCAGCCAGCCTTCTAAAACATTACGTTTCCATACGACTTAACTGCACTCTCAAGTACGTTTGGAGGGAAACACATTACAGTGGCAGGTTGAAACAGTTTGAAACACGTGGTTAACTTTATAAATTAAAACAGAAAACACCTCAGAAGTACTTTATTAGGTTCAGTGACAAACATCATGGTTTGACTTAAAATGACTACAAAATTGAAACAAAATAAAAACATATCAGAAGTACTTGGTTCAGCCGGGACACACACAGCAGTTTCCTGGCTGGAAGCCCTGTGCTTCACAGATCCACCACCTCAGCCTTCTCCATGTGTGAAACGTATTTGTAATACGTGAAAAACAAGAGAGATCTGTGACAAAATACGTTTTCCCTCGAATTCACAATTCAGTTTTGTTGTATGGGAATGTCATCTTTAGGAGACATGGCTGTTTATTGATTGTTTTCTCCATCCCTGAAGACCCGCCCTACTCTGCCTCTGATTGGCTAGTACGCTTGGCAGCATTTGTTAAGTCTATTGCTGATGAACCAGATTGATGAAAGGTTGGTCAATGATCTCATCTCAGATGTGGATGGCAGCCTTCATATATAAGTACAATGTCCTGACTATGGAGATACGTTATTATTTTTTAAATGTCACTATGCACATGGCACATCTGGATGGAATAAAACGACAGACCAGTTGGAGAGTTGTACTTTGATATGCTGTCAGAATTAGACTTATTGTATTAACCTTAATGTTTATGGGGCACACCGATTAACAAGGACTTTTAAAACTGCCACTTCCTATCAAAAAGTTTGCCGACCGCTGAGCTACGGATATAAAGGACATGATGTCCACATGGCTGACTTGAGGTTTTGGGGAAAATGTGGAGTAAAAGGCTGTGAAAAAACATTATACTACTGTATGACTTTACCGTGTGCTTAGGTGCAGAACCAAATGTCTATTCTGAGAATAAGTGTCAGGTCCACACGGAGAAGAGAGACAGATCTGAGATGGAGAGGCAACAGCAAGAAAAGCTGAATTCACATTCCTTTCAATTAAGACTGAGAGTATCATTACTCCCCCGAACAATAATGTTATGGAGTGAAGCCAGTTATCATTGTGACATTTTCTGTTGAAAAATGACTCACAAAATGTAAATTTCTTGTGATGGTTAGCAGGTCAATGATATAACCTCACTGGACAATATTTTGCACAAAGGTTATTTTACTAATGTAAAAATAGCAATAACACAATGTGAAAGCATAACACAAGTCGTAAATCTCATTAATGTGCTACGTATATTATTGGTTAGTTATTACTGATGTATTAACATCAAATACTGTTGGGTGGATTAAATTACAACAATGAACCATGTTTATAAACTGATTATATATACAATCTTAATCTGCAAAGTAGCTATCAATGCCAGATGAATATAATAAATAAAGAATTATTCTGAAATATGGTAGAGTTGAGGTATGAAATGAATTCAAAGAGGTATAATATTTGTACTTAGTTTTTTCAGCATTTAAAAGAAGGAAGTTTGATGACATCCATTGTTTGATTTCTGATATGCATTCTTGATTACTGATTTATTAATGAAAAAAGAACAGAATATGAATATGAATGAATATTGAAAAATAATAGAATATGAGCACAGAAAAATAATATTTTTGTTCAATTAATTATTTTTTTTACCTTAATTTGATAGCGTGCAGTAGAAAAACAGACAGATAACATGGGCATGCAACAACGGTCTTTGACCGTAATCAGCTACAGTCAGATGTCTCATGCGTCTCTCACACATTCATCACGTTGTGCTTCTCTGATGTGCTTTACAACCAACACAAATGTGAGTGTGTTATTCAACAGATTTGGAGAACAATATGTACAACAGTTAAATTGTATTTGGAGAAAGAGCAGGCAGATTAATGTTAGCCACAGTGTTGTCAGTATGAGACTGTACTGGCCTGTATATCTAATAGCCCTGCTCAAAGAGGACGTGTAAGTCATCTCTCAGTGGGGGAGCTTCGGCTGATTCTGACCCAATTTAGCTCTGATCATTGTGCTTTATATCTTGTAATGTTTCCCATAAAGCTAAAGCAGCAGCATAAGATGCTGGAGTACAAAGGCTGAAATAAGAAAACCAGCCTTTTCAAATTGATTCCATTTTACACATTCTTAGAGCCTGACTGTCAACATATTCAATTCTTGCACAAACATTTTTTTAAATCTTTCAAATCAACAATATTACAAGCTTTCATCCTGGATGGAGATAACCAATAATTAGCATTGTCCGCTGGTCTGCTTTCTCATCGCAGAGTTGTGGTCGTGTTTTTCTGTGCAGCGCCGTGCTGCAGCCCAGCGCCTGTCAATCAGCCCCACACTGCAAACATTACAAAAGAAGCTCATTCTGCCACAGGAGCCCCTCTTTGGAGAGCAATTCTAAAACTTACATGCCTCTTATTTGTTGGGTCAAAGGTTAAATTGCTGACCCTCCCCTCCATTCCTCCCTCTCGCTCTCCCCACCGTGGCCAAGCTGTACTCAGGGTCTTATATTTACATGGATTAGAGTCCTTTCACGCTGAAGAAAAGAGCTGGTTCACAGTCAAAGCCCGAGGAGCAGTCCATGCTGCCCGAGTGGCCACATTATTCACTGGCAGACAATGACCATATTGTAGTTATGTGGAGAAGGAGGGGGCAGGAGGAAAGAGAAATCCCCCCCTTTGCCATGGCAAAGTCCTACACTTGTGCCACAGAGAGGGGAGGGCCGAGCCCCATCCGCTTTTTCAAGCAGAGCAAACAAAGCCTGCCCACTGTGAACAAGATGAAGATGTCAAAAGCTTTTAGGCAGGGGGGTGAGACGGGGTTTAGGGGATAAACCAACAAAACAAGTGAAAAGGTCTTCTCTCAAATGGATAAATCCTACTAAGTCTACATTTCCACATCAGATTTAGTCTCTTCTTTAACATCCTCTCTCCTCCCCCTCTCAATAATCTTTCCAAATCAAACCATATACAAAAAGAAGAAGGAGGAAGGAAGTTTTGCTTCATGGAAGGACGTTAAACACGGCTCCGACTCGTATTTTGTATTTGAGTAAAAAAATTCATGAGATCACATTTGAAAAATGTGAATCTTCTGTTGTGATGGTCAACCCACTTAATGTAATATTTGATAGCAAGCGTCCGACAAGCAAAGACAAGACAAGAGAAAAATCATTTTAAACTGTCAACATCACAAGTTACATAAAACACACATATGAACGCTTTTAAAAAGCTAACTTTCCTTGGTGCAGACTGGAAAATAAAATCCATTTTCTGCCTTACTCTAGCTGCACTAACAGCAGATATAATTACAGTATAGATGACATACAGATATTTCTCCCCAACATGTACCTATGGCAGTGTGATGTCTAAGAGGATAGAAGCCCAAGGCCCTGTGGAGTGAATGACAGAAAGAGGCCTGGTATAAAGCCACAGCCAATTCACATGCAAATAGCCAGCCTTGCAATGACTCTGATTAACTCCCTGTGAGTTCATAGTTTCCATGTTAACAAAGATTTAGTCGCTTTTGAGAGAAGCGGTACATTAAGTGGGGAGAGACAGAGGGAGAGAGGCCTTGTGGCGAACCTTACAGTAAAGCCCCCTCAGGACATAATGCAACCTCCGTCTTGTCGGCCTAATCCACCTCGCAGATGCAGGACAGAGCCGGCACTGGTACAAGGAATGAGAACAGGGGACAAAAGAAAGCAGCCCTCTTGTTTCTCATTCTGTCTCAGCAGCAGAAGTCCTCCCGAACCCCATGACTGAACGGAGTGAATGACTTGAGATTGAGCCAGTCAAGAGCTGTGGGCCCAGTGGACCCTCTGAATGAGAGTTGGTCATGCATATACTGCCTGCATTTGCTTCTCAACAATGTCCATACATCAGTGCAGTCTCACTGATTGCCCGTTGACTCAAAATTCAGCCACATCAAATGAGAGTTTGTGAAACTAGCACAATGTCTTTCAATTAAATGAAGTTTCCACAAACAGTCAGAGGAACACCACCAGAGTGAGAAACAGGGAGAAGTCAGAATCAGCTTTATTACGCATGCATGGAATCTGACTCCGGTTTCCACTTCGCTCTCAATGTACATACACAAGTTTACAATAAACAAGAAAAAAATATATAAAAAATAAAACAAGGGCAACAAAAAAAGTAGAACAGATATAGGTATAAACATATAACAACTATGGACAGTATAAGTATAAATATATATGAACGCAAACCTATAAACAACGATGGCAATGGAATTGAGGTGATAGTGCAAGTGGTGGTAATAGTGCAAACAGAGGTAGTAGTGCAATATGACTTATTTATTGTTCATGAGAGTGATGGCCAGTGGAAAGAAGCTGTTCCTGTGTCTGGTGGTTTTGGCATACAGAGCCCTGTAGCGCCTACCAGAGGGGAGGAGTTGAACAGCTTGTGTCCAGGGTGTGAAGGGTCTGCAGTGATCTTTCAGCCCGTTTCCTGACTCTCGAGGTGTACATGTCCAGGATGGACGGCAGGCTGGCACCAATTATTTATTCTGCAGATCTGACAATCCGTTGCAGTCTGTTCCTGTCCTGTTTGGTGGCCGATCCAAACCACACAGTGATGGAGGAGCAGAGAACAGACTGGATGTTGGTGGAGTAAAACAGGATCAGCAGCTCCTGAGGCAGGTTGAACTTCCTGAGCTGGCGCAGGAAGTACAACTCCTCCGGATGGTGTTGATGTTGGGGGCCCACTTCAGGTCCTGGGAGATTGTGGATCCCAGAAACCTGAAGGTCTCCACAGCAGACACAGTGTTGTTGAGTATGGTGAGGGGGGCAGTGTTGGGGGGCTCCTCCTGAAGTCCACTGTCATCTCCACAGTTTTGAGCTTGTTTAGCTCCAGGTTGTTCTGACCACACCAGAGGACCAGCTGTTCAACCTCCCGTCTGTACGCAGACTCATCACCGCCCCTGATGAGGCCGATGACCGTTGTGTCGTCTGCGAACTCCAGAAAATATATTTAATTTAATGAAAAAATTTTTCCTGCAATATAAAGTCAGAGCATATTTTATGTGTTACGTTTGTGTTTCAATAAATAATTTCTGTTCTTCAATTGTATGTTTTGTAATTGATTGATTGTTCCATTAGGGAAATATTATCGCTCAAAGAGTGCTCATACGCATGCTTTCAACTATGCATCTGTACCCTGCGTATTCCTTCAGAATGTAGCTGAGGGTTAGAGTTAGATGCAATCAAGCCCATGAAGAGCGGGGTTAATATTTCAGGATATGAATGAAATATACCGCAAAAGACACACAGACGGGGACAGTAGACATGCATGCTGCTCATCTACATGTAAACAATACTTGATGCCTGATGAGATGGTGAAATATATGCAGATATGGAAAGTATATTTGAGCTTTAACGTGGCCTTGTTTCTTTCCAAAACACATTATTTGTATCTTTGAGGCCTAATAAACATCCATTTGGTCGGAGCCTAGTTGGAGATTTACGACTAGGGTTTGGAGCTGGTGTTGGCTAAATTCATCATTTACTCAGGGAGTGCAGTTAGTGACAGTGTGGGCTCCAGGGTAGCTCTGACAGCTTGACGGTGTAGCTTAGCCAAGGGTCAACTGTGGAGCAGTATATAATATAATACAGGCAGCACAAATATGTCTCGCATCAAATGTTCCACAGTGCTATAAGTGGTAAAAGAAAACACATGGTAAGATCAGCAACAGACTCACACAAAAGGAACAAACCAATGACAATGTTAAAGAGAAACTAAAGGCACAGCACCCTTGTGTCAGAAGCCAACAGTGCTCTTTGCACCCAACCCTTGCACAGATCAGGTACTGTATGTGTATATGTAACGTACTGTAGTCTATGTTTATGTTTTCTAAACATAACCAAGTAGTTTTGTAGCCTAAACCTACCCAAACTGCGACTGAAAACTGAAAATAATGATGATAAAAAAACTGAAATAGGCTTTTTTTTATGGTACTCAAAGCCCAGACTGCTGGGAGAAAGTCCTGAGTTTGACTCATTCGTTCACCACAGCCTCCTCTCTACACATACTTTGTCGCTCTTTATACCTCTGTTATTGCTATACTAGTGACTGGTCTCACCTGGTGCAAATAGACAATTAGGAAACTAAAACAGTTTATTCTGTTGTGAACTAAACAAAACGACCTCCTGGAGTGCTGTCACGTTCTGTTTGTGTGTTTATGTTGTATAAAATTGGAGGTTGGACATTGCAGTGTTGTCTGCTCCTATACTTTTTAATCCTGGGGGTACAACCAAGTACACAGGCCAAAATTGGGTATGTCTTCAGGTTTTGGGATGGGTCTGCAGCCCACTCCGGTCCGGTCTTTGCTTCAAATGTGCCCTGACTGTATTTTATTTCGCAATAGCAAATGTTTTGCGAACAAAGTGCTGTGTCTACTATGTTGCACTCTATAGCATGTTTTGCAATGTTAAGGATGCATACAAGGTGTTTAAGTTGAGTCAAGAGTTTCTTGTGCAGCTTTGATTCATATAGGCTGGTTGCTGGGCCACCCCTTTGCCTCAGAAGCAGCACCTTGCATGGTACTGCTCTGCTGGTGTGAAACCAAGAGAGTAGCCTTTGTCAAGGTGTACTCGCTCCAATTCTCACTCATCTCCCTTGGCATAGGGGTGTTAAATTATATGCTCCAGAGGATTCCACATTCATATTTTTACAAGACCCAGGTTATTAGGCAAACAGGCTCTGCACATGTCCCCCGCTATGACAGTTTTCGCAGTCAAGGATTTCGACCTTTATTTCCATCCAAGTATCGCCTGCACTCCCCTTCACACCCCCTGTGACACACACTCACACACACACACACACACACACACACACACACACAACTCCTACCACCCCCTCCAATTCCTGCTCCCTCTCCTTCTAACTAGGCGAGATCCTCTCAGTCTGTGGAGGGTGTGATCACAGTATAGTTGCTCTGGGTGTAAGACTCCAGGCAGAACGGCTGCAGATAAGAACCTCCCAATCTACTCCATGGATTGACAGCTCAGCCCCCTCGCCTCTTATTTTGCAGCTATATTTATAGTTCCCCTCTGCAGAGCTGATATGGGGAAAAATTATGTTTCTGATCACCATTTGTTCCTGAAAAGGAGACAAATTACAAATGTTAGCTTTGCCTTTGTACTTTGAAAATGCCTTTTTCATAACGGGCCTGATGAAAAGACCAAGGAACATCAAAGTGGTTCGCCCTCCGACAGAAAGGTTAAAAGTTGAGCTTGAACACTGATTCGCTCGCATTCTTCCCCGCTCAATTCTCATTAGCCTCTCATTTTAATCAGATGCACCATCAATTAGCATGACTTTTCTGTGTGTTTGATGCTTAAAAGTTGGATCTCAAGGACGCAGAACTTTCAGCGTTCTCAGATGGGAGGCAGGGTTGACTCATCCAGTACTGCACTCATGGCTGTGTTTTTTTTTTTATTGGCACCACAGCGGAAGTGGTTAATTCTGAGACAGGCACGGTTTAAGCCTGCAGGACCAAGAGAACGCGTATGTTTAAGTGCGTGCATGTGATTGATTTTGGGATGGCTGCCTGTACAACAGGAATAGGGCTAGTATGGTAATATGGGACACTTTTGTTTCCTCATCAGATATTACCCAAATAATGAATCTATGAATATGTATTGGTTAATAAACGGGCCTTTCCAAACGGACAAGAATACCATTTTCAGGTCAAAACTGCGACTACTGTGGGATTCCTTTGATTCCTCGTCATGAAAACAGTCAGACGTGTAGATACTGGCTATGAGGTGAAAATATGAACTATCATCAGCGCTAATTAGAAAATATCAGCGTCCCCTCCCAACACCCAGGAGCTCAGGGTCAAACATGGAAAATATTGTCCTTTTGGGGAATTGCAGTCGACTACTTGTTGTCGGTATACCAACAGATGAGACATCCACACATGTTAAAGCCGATATTCTTTTACATGCAGGCAAAACTATTGAATGTTTAGCAGTGACCAAAACTGTATGTTTTTCAGTTCAGCTTACAATCAATCTAGATCCATTCTAAAATTAGAGGACATTAAGTTTATATATAGATGACAACTATTTTTCAAATTATCACCACGTCGAAGCAAAAATGATACATTGTGACTTAAAACCACTCTTCAATGTCTCTTGAATCTGTAAATGTAACCAAATGTAAAGGGTGGGGAACTCAAAGTCGATGTTTGCCACTGTATCAAGAGTTGATATAAGAGAATCAAGACTTGATTGGCAGATGGACAGATTGACAGATATAAGAGAATTGTAAGAAGTCAGACAGACAAAAGCGCTGAAAATACAAATGACACCCAGTGTATCATGTCTGCCTCAACAGTGCTGAAGAAAGAAATTGAATAATGCAACTCATTCTCACTACCAACACTTGACATACAGACACCCCTTGGAGTGACGTTTTGAATGCACTGGATCCCTTTAGCATAATTTTTCAACATGAAGGGTAGTTTGGGGCGACTGTGGCTCAGTGGAGAGCATGTGTCCTTGGGCGATACACTTAACCCCAAAATTGCTCCTGTAGCTGTGCCTACGGTGTGTGAATGTTATAGTCCTGATGGGCAGGTGGCACCTTGCATGGGTGAGTGACGACATGTAGTGTTAAAGAGCTTTGTGTGGTCAGGAAGACTAGAAAAGAACTATACAAATACAGTCCGTTTACCATTTAGTCCGAAAGACTTCAGCGTGTTGGTAATGTAAGGTTAAAAGATTTAGGTTTGTGTTAAAATAAGAATATTTTTAACTTAAGTTACATAGATAAGTATGTACACAACTTAACTCAAGTATCTGAAATAAATCAACGATGACTTTTGGTTTCACTCAGATTAACCATCCTCCTCCCTACACCGATTATTTTAGTCTCTGTACTCTGTCGCCTGACTTCCTCCTTTACTCCTAAACAATCAGAAAAAGGAAATAATACTGTAGATCCAAAGTTATTGGTGCTGCGACTATATTGCAATGTAGTATGGGATTGTACTGTGTCAGATTGGTAAGGGTGGAACATTTCAATTTGAGCACAAACAAAACAGGGATGAAGGCGGAATGATCTGGGATCTGCTGGTGAAAGGTATCTGAACAGTGTTGAAGGAGTTAACACTCAGCTGTGGTTAATCTCCTCAGGGGGACTTTGGGCAATATCCAGTTAGACTGGAATGTGGATGTGTGTGATTGTGACCAGGAGCTGGCACAACTGTCTCTCACTCCTCCTGCAGAAAGCCTATGGTCGCTCCTCTCAGCAGTGTTATTTCTCCCCAGCACCCTATTAAAACCGCTCTCAACACATGGAACTGGCTTCGACCATGGTAGACAAGCAACTCCCTAGAGCCTAACCACTGTCGCTTGAATCCAAACCACACAAGACCTCAGAGTACACAAGCATTACTCTGAAGAATTAACTCTGCTCTCTACAGATGTTGGAAAGCCGGAGATTCAAACTTTGTAAAAAGGAAACAGACCAGAGCTGCTCATGGCCTCCTCACGCACCAACATGGTTATATGTACTGTAAGTACTTACCTTCTAACGTGTTAACAACCTTCAAAGTATGCTTTCAATTTTTAGTATTACATGAACAAATCTCAAAACCGGGGCGACCGTGGCTCACTGGGTTAAGAGGGTTGTCTGGCAACTGCAAGGTCAACGGTTCGATCCTCGACTGTGACGTGTCACGTGTCGAAGTGTACCTCACGCACACAGCACCCTATTAAAACCGCTCTCAACACATGGAACTGGCAACACACTGAACCCCCGGCTCCCCGGGCGCCTGTCATTGGCAGCCCACTGTTCCCTGTATACAGGGATGGTCAAATGCAGAGACAAATTTCCCACTTAAAGGGATCAATATAGTATAATAAATTAAAAAAATGATGCTTGTTAGAATTTTGCCAATAGGTGGCACTCTTCTCTGTCAGTTTAGCCATGGTCACTGACACTTTTCCAGATAATTACCCAATGTTCCTTTCATTATTACAACAAAGACAATGTCAAAGTAAAACAAACAACCTATCTTTTGCCAGCTAATTATTTTTCTCAGTAAAACGTAGTCATCGTCATAGACGTAGTCATCGTGATGTCATCCATTTGTTTGAGAACGACGTCACGTTTGGCATGTCGGCCATCACCATCTTGTTTTTTGGAAGCTGGACAGGTGAGGAAGGAGCTTAGAACAAACAAATGCTGAATAAGACATTTTCAAGCCGCCAAAAACTTTATGATAAACTTTCAT
This sequence comes from Anarrhichthys ocellatus, assembly GCF_004355925.1. Taxonomy (NCBI): domain Eukaryota; kingdom Metazoa; phylum Chordata; class Actinopteri; order Perciformes; family Anarhichadidae; genus Anarrhichthys; species Anarrhichthys ocellatus. The sequence goes on from NW_022280146.1 coordinate 655,204, forward strand.
GAACTGAAAACACATTGTGAAAGGGTTGACAACGTAACCCTTGTGGTAGCAACCATTCATAATCAATCATAAGGTAGCCCCGCCCAAAATCATACCCTGTTTTACTCTAAATGGACCATAATTTACGAAATGAACATCATGCTGTATTGAAGAATACTTAAAGCTAGCGATTGAGATCATAAACGCAATGACTTCTATACAACCTGATGGACATTAGCAATAATGCAGGTTTCAGACATGAAGCTTTGGCTTCACTTTTCAGACCCTGAGGTTGCTGCCGTATCAAAACTTACCTCGGACGGTACGTTAGAATGCTAAATGAAGGAATATATGAGTTAAGCTGGCTTCAACATTTGAAGATTTTAAGAACAATCTTCAAAAAAACATGAGGGGCCGAAAACAAGTACTGGCATTAAAACTGCTCTGAAGAAATGTTAGCAATTTTAAAATGTCTCTGCATCTAAAATGTGGCGTTTTTACACGGTGGTTAAGGGGTTTACTCCCAGTGGGTTCCTCCCAGTAAACTTCAGGGGGCGTGTCTCCATTTCCGGTGTGAATTATGCAAACTTCAGCAGATGGTAGTAATTTACAGAAAGCTACTCTTTGTGTTGAAGGCAGAGCTCAGACTGTAATGGCATTTTGTGTTAGAATGCCAATGGTAGAGCTGAATGCTGATATCCTTTAAAACTTTAATGAGAAGGCTACAGGTTCATCACATGGTGACGGAGGAGAAAAATAGTGCTTAATATTTGAGTTTTTATGAGAATACAGGCCTACCACTGAACAACAGCTTCATATGCACACGCTTGCTTTGGTAAATACTACTTTTACTATTTGGTAAATGGGCGCAACAAGGCACTTAACACTGCTACGGTTAGGGGTTGCAATTTGAATGAGGTCACCCAGGCTACAAATTTATGCAAATTATATATATATATATATATATATATATATATATATATAATTTACGACATGAAATAAATAGCAGATATCAAAATCAAACTCCTAAGTCTTGTTTTTATGCCTTTTACTCTACGAGGCCATGAATCCCCAGGGTTTGTTCCCCCCTTGTACGAGCATGTGGAGTGTTATGTAGAGCGATGTGTAGCACAGAAAGCATTCCCCTGTAGTTTACTGTGGGCTTGGCTGGGTATGGCAGATGTCTGCAACACTGCTCTGCTCCGAGTTGAGGGCTCCATTTCAAAGGCCTGTTTACTGGCAAGTCTTAATAGGAAGTGATCTTAAAGTGTTCCTTTAAACATGTCGGAGGCTAATGGTTTAATTTGCTCTGGGTATTGCTCTGTCTAGTGAGATTTAGCATGCGCTCCCAACTGCACCACTCAAACATCATCTTTTGGAAAGAGAGACATCATTTCCTCTCTTCATTTGTAATGCTGGATGTCTTTTAATTCGTCACATCATGTTTGTTTTTTTCTCGTCAAACTTGAATTTGCTTCTTTTAGCAATGTTGGTTTTCTGCCGTAGTGTGTGTTGATGACTAGTGTTGAGTGTGCAATATGTATGTAAGTAGTGTATCTTTCTCGTCTTCTTAATTTGTATCCTTCTGATTTTACAATATGCACGAGTGTAACCTGCTCATGGTTTGACATATATTCAATATTAGCAGCATACAAAGAGTTAACCGGTATCAGTATGCTGTGGGGCTTAGCTATATATTTGGTAGGCCTGCAAATTGTGCAGTTCATTAGCTTGAGCACCATTGAGTGTGTGTGCACGTGTGTTGCTGCATGCACACATGTGCAGAGCCAGGACTGAACAGTGATGGATTGGGTCCCACAGGCCTCTGGTGTGTTCATTTCCAGAATCCAGCCGGTTCTTTAGGTCATCCCAGGGATCAAAGGCTGCGACTGGATCACAGCAGCATCCCTCCCTCTCGGGACTTACAACCCCCCCACCCCACCCCACCCCACCCCTCTCTGGATGAAGACAGATAGAAAGTTATGTACTTCAGTTTGACAGCTTCTTCATTTACCTCTCTCTGATGGAATATGCCCTCCTGTACTCTTTGCCAGAGGCAAGATATTTCTCTGTCATTTCAATTCTGATTTCTTGCTCATGTTATCACGATGATTTCACATCAAATTCTCCTTAGAGACTGAACAATATCTGGTCGCTGTGTACCTGGGCCCTGTCATGATCTTACTCTTTACCTTAACCTGCACCTTAGTGGACACACGACGCAGGGCACTCACTTATACTCCAACTGGAGGCCAATTCTAGTACATACCACAAATAGAGCAACTACGTATATATATTCATCACAATGCATCTCCAACACCAAACTGCCAGAAAGTGCACTTGTTATTATATAATATAGTATACAATACAATATGAAAAACAACTAACCATAGTTGAGTTATGTAAATCAATCACAGTTGTAAGGCGCCGTCATAAGTGTTCAGTTCACTTGGTGTGGAACAAAGACAATTGTTGACACATTGTTGTCTTTCAGTTCTGGTCCAATTTGTTTTGACATTTTTACAAGTGAGCAAGGAAGTGTGATCATGAAGTCACAGACTGACAGGTAGCTCATTGACTCCACAGCTTTGGCAACTGTCATCTCGCATCATCAGTGCTATCGACCCACACAGGGAAATCAAATGATGGTGACTGACAGCAGGTTATGCAACACTTTACTGCTTCTTATGTATATTATCTTTTCTGGTGTAAGAAAGTATGGTGGCCTGTGACGGTCCTCTTGATCACCCTAGTTGGAGGCACCTGGGCCCGGTGCTCTCCATGTATAAAGCTCCGCCCTCTGGCAGCGAGATGGCTCTTTGCTTCTGTGCATTATTGTTTTGTTTTATTATCTATTTCTCACATTCTGCACTCATGCAGACACCCACCGACCCCACTGATGTTACCGATTATCACATCCCATCGTTTCCTTTGTTGTTTTGGGGTTTATCGCAATCCACTTTATTTATAATGAATTACTTAACATTTGCCTTCAGCCTGCGTCTCCCTCTCTTTTGTCATGGCTTCAGACACAGGTCGTGACAGGCCAGCAAGGGCAAATGTGCCACAATGGCCTAACACATTTCCTTTATCAGAAACTTGCTGCAGCTTCAGAAACTATGGCAATTCCAAATTACATTGGAAAATCACCAAAATGTGCCACAAAAAGCTAAAACAAATACACAACAAATGCAGCAAAATACAGAAACGTCTTTGATTCGGGAAAATTACAGCAGTCACAAGCAACAACATGCAATACATATCGATATACATATATTGTATATTGTGCCAATCTAAGGAATGATGCCAAAGATGGCAGCAGGCTGGAGCAACTAAGGCTGATAATGCAAAACACTGCTGTGGTCCTACAGTATTTGATTACTTGGCATTTAGACTTTTTTAGATTTTTAATGTGACCCGGTGATACTTAATGCACAAGACCCAGAATAAACTGGAGAGACTGCGATACTGAAAATATAGATTTTATGGCTTAAAATCAATGCATCAATCAAAACAAAGGAACAAGAAAAGAAACAAACATGGGGCTAAACTGCCCCATCAGGGAGGTCAGTGTGGAGTTAGGCGTAAATAGAGGAATTTGGCACAAAAGATGTTGGCAAATTATAACTAAACCACTGCACACAAACCAAAATCAAATCAAACTTACCTACTCACAGCACGCTAAGGTGACTCAAACCACACAATAAGATCTGCACGCAAGATGCCAAGTCTACCACAACTCGGCACAGCACAAAGCCCCACAAGACAATAAACGGCCCAGTCAATTGATTTGTTTAAAGGCACACTAAATCTAATAAGTATGGGGAAAACAGTGGTTGGCTCCTCTAGTTTTTGTTTAAAACTAAAAAGAAACAATTCATTATTATACAAAAAGGAACCTTTACACAAACATTTGATAAAACATGCAACGTAAACGTGAATAATCTACCTCTCCAGACTGGACACCATCCCCGCCCCTATTTGAAGACGTGCCGGTGACTGGACTCTTTCTTCTTGGCTGATGTGCCGAAGCGATCGCTCCAAGTTTTAGTCCCTCACCAAACATGAATCTAGCAGATACACATGTTTAACCATTATCTCACACACCTTTGATTTTATGCTATGACCTAAAAAGAAAACATCATGTTTCTACAATTTCACTCTTAAATTCATGCTTTTAAACATATTTATAAAAGGAAAGAAAGAGAGCCAAATCAGTCACCAAACAAAGGCTGGCCTCAGCTGCTCCCTCAGGTGTGTCTGAGTTCAGGAAGAAAGGCCTAGGTGAACTAACCCCCCCCCCCTTTTATAGACTCTGCCCCCTGTTGCCTGGGTCCTAATGGCAGGCTGCCTGTTACCTGCCTTCCCACATTAATACTGATAACCACTCAACTAACTGATGATGTTTGAACTAAATTTGCATCCTTACTAAACACCATTAATGTGTCTTCAGTCATGTATTATTTATCCTTTCAATTGGATTTCACTGAAGCAAACAATAATGCTGTCAGGCTGAAGTCCGCTGAAATATGTAAATTAGGGAAATCATATTGCCACTACCCCTCAGCTTGGTGTATGGTAAAGGTGAGCAGGCTAATGGACCACCCTCATTATTTACCAACCATAACAGTGTGTGGATGGTATAGTTTTCAGAGTCTGTGTGTGTGTTCCTAGAGAGACTGACTGTAGCAGAACTATCACAGAGGACGTTTGAGTATTTGAGTGCCAGGTGTTTATCTGTCTGTCTGTCTGTCTGTCTGTTGACTTTCCAGGTGTGTAGTTGAAATCAAAATGACGGCCAGGTTTGAGCAAGGAAGCTGTGAGTAGACACACACACTAGCGCGTCACGGCTGGTGTGATCCCATCACAAGATGGTCTGTAGTTTCACTTGTAGATTTAATTAGATAACTGCATTGGACTGAGTAGTCCTGCTCAGGAACTTTCCCATCAGTCCCTTGCTTTCTCTCAGTCTGGTTCCCATCTTACCAAGTGCAGTATGTGAGGGGTTAGATGCTGGGCATAAGCTCTTCTGGCTAAAGCTCCATGAAATGGAGCAACGGGATTATGAGGTCCGTGCACAAGTCTCAAGCAATCCTCTCTGAAACAGATTGCTCCTATTCACATCTGCTCTTCATCTCTTTGTGCTATCTCTTATTTTTCTGCTAACCCCATTGGTGCTCTGCTGCTTCTGCGTCTGGTTTGAACCCGGTGATACATGTCTATGGGTCTGATCCAAACAAAGTGGATCAGCTATATACAGCTGTATACTGTTATGTCAAGGGATTGTATTCAAATGGAGAACAACAATGAAAGAATTATTATCTTTTGTCTGTCGTTTAAACACTCACAACTGACCCTCGGCTAAGCCGTCATGCTGTGAGAGCTCCCATGGAGCCACACTGTCACTAACTGCATTCTCTAAAGAAACTTTTGGAACAAAAAAGTGATTTCAGAGAGAAGCAGAAAGAAAGGTCGACATGTGTTGAAAGTTGAAACGATAAAGACAGAAGCTAAAGTGAACCACCACATCACCTGGAGAACAACACTGCTCCTGTAAAGGTCTTCATCCACTGTTACAAAAGTTTTCTATTTGTTTATTCAAAAAAACCAAGTTAAATCATTCTATGTCCTGCAACTGTCTTTGGATGTTATGGTCACGTCCTTTTTGTAACATAATGAGTGAACTGTTCGTCATAACACCATATTATTATATTTGTTAACAAATATAATAAATTAAACTTCATTGAAGTTTTCTGAATCTGCTCATTTAATTTAAAGAATATAATTTCATGGGGCTAACTTTCCCAGAAGAATTAAATAATGGGGTGAGGTCTGTGATATGTGTAAATAATCAAATTGTGATTTCACTACAGTTTTGATCATTATCTATACTACTAATAATAATGGTTAATAATGGTGTTATTCCCTGTAGAAATGAGTATTTGTCTCTATATCCGGCTACATATAATGTACGTGCATCCGGTCTTGGACGCTGCTTCTAAAACCTGAATGAATCGCTCACATGACCTCAGCTCTGCATACCTGCCTTGTCTCTCTGCCTGGTGTTGATTCCAGGCTATGGGCATCCTATAATATGGTAAAGAGCTTTACTGTAGGCTACAAATATAACAAGAAAGCACTCTCAGTATTAGCAGCACTATGCGTAAATATACAAATACCTCCTTAATTAACTCTATAATGTTTCAGGTGAAATTGATTAGGGCTACAATAAAGAATATATCGCCCAAAAATAATAATATATCAATCAAATCACAACTGATTTTGACTGACACAATAGGCTAAAACATACATAAAGAAAGAATTTCTGAATAGGAATATGTAGCAAGAGATTGATGATACCGACATGTGAATAAGGCACTTATTTCTGTGGTCAGTATTAATTCTGAAACTCCCCTGGAGTTTTGGGTGTGCTGCTGCGGTACCAACAATGTCTTGCTAGCTTGTTGAAAAGTGGGCTGAATAACGTTCCAAAGTCAGGCTAGATATTGCAGAGGGAAAGCTGGCATGGCCATATGTCCGGGGGTTTCCTCGACCTCTCAGCTCAAAGTATCTTAATGAAAATGGGTTTGATGGGTACCCACGAGTCTCCCTTATTTCCACCTATTCTTAAATAGTGTATTTTAATATTTCTGCATACCGGGGTCCCTAAACAGTCTTGGATTTGCAAAATGGAATGACTGGAGAACTGAGACTCTTGTGGATTGAATGAGCCCAATTGTATTTATGTGTGATGATGTTCACCCCCATAGTAGCCATTTCAAATCGTCAGAGCATTTTGTGGGACTTGATGTCACTGTCAAAAATAACCTGCTGTGACCTCTGGGAAAATCAAAGCCTCATGAAATGTTACAACCACAAACTAGATACCTATGGCATTATATGAGCAACATATGGGTGAAGCTCCTCCTAATGCACATGCATTGTTTCCCATGAATGATCTAGAATGTGGCGGCCCACCACTGTCTATTTGTTCCTGCCACAGTTTCATAATGAACCGATTTTTACACTTCTCAACAAGTGGGCTGGCTGGTCCTCGCAGGCTTTTCCTCCGCAGCGGTGAGCTGTGACTGGCTATAGTTCCCCTCGGAAAGTGAAGGTGGCTCCTGGCTCTTGCCGTGTCACATTTACAGCACCCCTTGCCAGGACTTCGCCGCTTCTCTGGGTCATGAACTTCGTGCTTGCTACGCCTTGTCTGTCTGTGTGGAGTGATGGAGCCCCCTGCTCACAGCGCGACTGTTAAACAAGGCAGACTGCCCTCATTACGTGGTCTGCAGCGATGTCAGCAACCCACAACACCTGTCTTGAAACACGGACCCCGTCTCATTTACCATGTTCTTTGGGTCTACATTTATAACCTCGTCATTGACAAAAATACTTTTAATATTTTTGATGAAATTCACATCACATCCTTACAGCAGTCATGTAAAACTAATGCTCTGACAGAAAATAGGAATAAAACAAAGTTGATATCTGTGACTGTTGCAGGACTGTAACCCAGCCCGAGAGTCGGCAACACTGGGCTGTTCTTTATATTTTGGATCATTTAAAAACCTAGCGTACTCTTGCTAGCTTCACAAGATTATCAACCCTGCCTTTAATATGTATTTAACCAAAGTGTTATCATTAAGTTTTTGACATCAAAATATTACTATTAAGTACCAAAAGTAAAAGTACTCAATATGCAGATTGGTTTATTTCAAATAATATACTGTATTTAGGGTAGGCCTATAGTCTTGGATTGTAATTATAGATACATTCATGTGTTCACCATAACATTGCAGCTGGGAAAAGTGAAGCTCATTTTAACTACTTCATACAAATGATAACGTGGCTATATACGACTTAATAATGAATCTGCAAAAAAGCTAACTAATATTGTCAAATAGATCACAATATTTCCCTCCGAGATATAGAGGACTAGAAATGTAAATCGGAATCAGAAACGTTTTATTGCACGTTTCACGTTACACATACAAGGAATTGGGCTAGGTGATTGGTGCATAACAGTAAACTCAGTGCAATAGTATAGTATAAACGTACATAAAGTGAAAATACACAAGTATAGTACAAGTACTGTGCACATAACATAAAAGTTCTTCATAGATCTAGCATGGGAAGATGTCCCCGGGCCCCCCTAGAGGGTCCAAGCTCCACTCACCACAGTCTCACAAAATCCTAAAGGGAAACACTGCAAATGTTTTAGTTTGGGATTATTCTAGGAAATTTGGTATTTTCAATTTCATAGCATTTCATGTCATACGATATGTTTGTTGTTTTGTTTTATAGGCTATTGTGACCTGTAGCCTTCTGGGAAAGTGTTGTTCTATTGGTATTAAGACCATGTAATACAAGTGTTACTTATTTTCGAAACTAAAATAGTTTAACAAAGTTGACAGTGAGAAAGTTTAGTCCACAGCAGGAGGATCGTGTGTGTCTTTGGCTGTCATGTATGTTAAGAATTGGAGCTTCTTTCTTTTGCCAGATTCTGGTTGCCGGGCGGACAGCATCTTTGTCACCCTTTTCATCCCTGATGAGTTTGCATGCCTCTCTGCTGACGTCTTATACAGCAAGGACAAAAACAGTACACTTTAAATTAGTATACTGTATATATCTTTTTCAATTTGAAAAAATAAGTCTTTTGCATTTTATTAATGCAGGAATGACATTAAAAAAGGTCTACTAACAGTTAGTAAAACTGGAATTTGGAACCAGCACATATTTGACTCTTGCCTGTGTTTTGTGCAGATGTCGGACTGGGGAGATGATCGCATGACGAATATCAACATGCAAACTAAAATTGCTTGATTTTTGACTTTGCTGTTGGTGTAACACACAACACACAACTCTTTTTTTCAGGTGGTTCAAACAGCATCGAGTCGAGTCAAGTGAGACAATCTGCACAGGTCATCTCACTGCCTTCATCAGAGAATGAAGCTAAGGAACAGGGAACTGTTTGAGAAGGTTAACATTGTGTTTTACATGCTGCAGGTTGAGTGACTGATGTTTCTTCTGAATACTTTGCTGATAAATGGTAAACCACAGTGGCGGCTGATTATAACATACTTGACTAAGGTTTCGAATGCAGGACCTTTACTCGTCGTGGATTGTTTCTTCAGTATGGTATTGGTACTTTTACTGTAGTGAAGCATCTTTTCCTCCACTAATTACTTGTAAGGGAGTTTGGCAAACAGTTAATATACAAACAGTGGTTCTTACCCCTGGCTCCAGATCCTTGAGGATGACACAACTAATGACACAATTAATACAATAACAACTGTGCAGATAATTGTAGCCATTCAATTGTACAGGGTGCCACACATGCATGTGAATCACAGAGTAATTACACAGTTAAACCGTCATCGTGTGAATTCAAGTTTCAATGACGAGCGTTATCGACCGTTACTCAGGCAAAATATGCGATCGAGATGTCGGCATTAATGCTTTCTATTTGCCAATCCCTGATATTGCTACATGTTGGAATAGGTAACGTAACTAGCAGCACCGGAGCTAACCGCTAATGTATGGAGGTTTCATTGAGTTACATTATGTAATCAAGTAATGCTTTCAGTAAAAATCAGATGAAAGAGTTATCACATACCTCTAAGCAGCTGATAATGCATAAATAATACTACTAATACCAAGTTTTTTTTGTCACTAAAAATACAAATGCAAATAACCACTAAAGATTGGCTATACAAAAGAAGAAGGATACCATTAGGAATTTGTGGCTGTTTACTTTGACTTTGGGTTGACTGTGGTTAAAATGGTTTTTCATGGTGGTGGTGAAAAAACAAATCTGGAGCCTTGGGTATCACCTGCTATAACTAAACAACAACAAAGTCTGCATCGGCAGATACGGCTCAATTTCTACACACATAGCCTATATTGCTACATGTGTAGTATTTAAGTTTTTATTTTATTTTATGTATGTCTTTCGACGTTTCCTCGTGGCCCCGTAGCAAATGCTTTGCAGCCTGGTGCCGGTCCACAGCCCGGTGACTGGAGACCACTGGTGTAGATGACTCTTGGCGGCCTCGGCTCTCCATGGCTCTTGCCACTAAATGTATTCATAATATTGCAAAATATCTACGCTCACAGCACAATTAGGCGGAACTTGCCGTAGAACCTGAAAAAAAGAATAAGGAAGTGAGAACACTGCAAAAGCAACTACTTCTGTTTGTTGTGCACTCTGAACTACAATATTTTGTTTTATGGGAAATGTCTTTGTTTTATGTCATTTTGCTTCACGAAATGTCAGTGTTTTCTGAAATGCCATTGTGTTTTGTGAAATTCTTTGTTTTTTCACATAAAATGCTGCTTAAATTTAAAAAATATCACAAAAAAACATCACTGAGTAAATTGTAAGGATTATTACAAAAGACTAAAGAATGGGGCAGATGTATAGTCAATCCTTGTCTCTGTTCTTGGTACATTTTGGACGGGACATGCTGAAGATTTTCTAGTAGTTCATGGTAAACCACAGTGGCGGCTGGTGGAAAATGTTCTAGGTAGGGCTGGGCCACATCCAATCAATTTCAGCAAATTATATATAATTATTTATTTATAACTATATATCATTTCTCAGACAGGTGCTTCTTCCCTCACTCCCTTAACTGTCCATGCTGGATCTGTCCCGTTGTTTTAAGTTATTAGCATGACGTCATCCAGCTAGCCCAACCTGTCTGGTGTTCAGCTAGTGTAGAAGCTTCGCATGTACTGCTTCCCTTTCCTGCTAGTCTGCTGTCTGATTGTGGGCTCAGGCTGATCTGGGATCAGCTCTTTCACCTAGAGTTTCTCCGCAAACGGGTTTTGGAGGAGCAGTGCTTGCGCTGGCGCTCACGCTCGCCTGTAGAGACTACTCCTGACGAGAACGCGCAGCATGGGGCAGAACGAATTCTGGCCATCGCTGAATGTATTTGAGGACGCTAATTGGCTAAATTGTATGTCACACATTTCTATCTTTAATCAGCAATTGGCTAAACTGCTTCATAGACCCGCCTCCTGTGGGCAGATTCTCCAGCGCCCCAGAGCAGCTGAGACATGCAGACAGGTGGAGAGGACGTGGAGGAAAAGCATATATTTTGCGCAGATATCATATTTGACAAATATTACTGGGTGCATTCCATATTTCAAAAACACAAATATTGACAATTTGTATAATTTATTTTAAATTTTTTTTGTGGCTCAAGGGGGGGCGGCGTCCTAGCGCCCTCTATTGGCCAGCCGCCACTGGTAAAAATACATACAAACACAAATAGTAGTAATTAGTGCCTCTGATAAGGTAAATATATGAATTATTGTACGCAAACAGTGCATATGTGTATGTTATTTATACATGTTGAAACTGAGACGTGTGCCAGTTGTTCAGAATATTAAATGAATGAATGCGCTGACAAGAGTGCCTCATTATAATATTGATTAGAAATGGACATTACTGCAACGTTCACATGGAAATATTGCCAATGATTTCTTTAACATAAGTTAACTTTATATTAGGAAGCAGGCAGGTAAATCAAGCCCTCTTTGAGTATGTTTGAGGACAGGCAGTCCAGTTTTCTGCTAATGTTAAGCAGTCATTTGTTTGGCGACATGATCTATAACTTGTCCTGTTGGTGCCCTCCTCTCAGCATGGTTGCAGAAACAATCTCCAAGCCAAACTAGCCCTTCTCCCTCTTCCCTGCTATCTTTAAATTGAAATATTGTGATTATTCCCCCGGTTCAGGGGAGGCTAGCTGTAATCGCCAGACAAATGATGTGGAAAAGCAATAAAAAGCCACTCCCAGGAGACTCCTCTAGCTGGCCGAGTGACACAGCCATGAGGGATACGAGCTGCCGATGTGTCTACGGAGAGTGATCCAAGTTGTAGCAAAGCACTGCCTCAGAGCCATAGATCTGCACTGCTTAAAGGGGATTTGACTAAACAAATGGCAGCATATGGTAGATGAGAGAGAGGAGGCGAGTGGAGAAAGGGAGAGGTGGCATTGTTTTCAGAGAGAAAGGAAGCAGGGTGTAGTGAGGGGGGTCCCGTGTCTCTCCTCCCCTCTTCAATTTTTCATTATGTTGTCACACTCTAGCTGCATGCTTCCAGTAACACTTTAATTAGCCTGCATGAGTTTAATTGTGCATGCATGTCTGCCAGCTTGTTTTGCTGCGTAAATCTGTCTTGTTTGTTTTTGCTCTGAGTATCACAGCTATTGCCTCTTCGGCTGCTGCAGGAAACACTCTGCACCTTCACGTTGAGGAGTACAATTGTTTTTATTTTTCTACCATTTTTTCACTCAAACAGGGTTGGCATGGTTATGCACATCATGCTGTGATTAGAGGATGTCTAGTTGCAGGGTGTCATTATGTCTCCCTTAAATACGCTTTGGTGAAATATCAAGAATGACAGATTTTTTGATGATGTTTTGGAAAATGTCTCTCCACATGTGATGTCACTTTGACTAACTAACACAATCAACAGAGAAAAGTGAAAGAGGGTTGAATCAGGCTTTCTGTAGGGATCATTTGATCCATGTAGTCTTTTTATATTTGGTTCCCAAACCCTTGCGTTAGTGTTGAGCTTTAGCGTTACTCGTCTGTGATGGGCTTCTATACCTTACCAGCAATATGATGTGTTCTGCTGTCAGTCATACCAAAAGGCCCTCTAAGACACATTTGTTGTGAGCTCAATATGTTAATTTGACAGAATAAAATAAACAGACAAAAAGCAAAAAATTCCCAATAAATTAAAAATATTCTCTTCTATATTTGTTTCTCCTATATTTCTATGCGCTGGTACCTCCTCAGTCAGAAGTGAGATCATGATGGATATTAGAAGTCTCTGATAGGAATAGAATCTCTACCATGTTTACTAAGTGGCTGATCTGGGCCTGGCTCTAGAAGTCCTCTGCTTTTTTCCTTCCTTGTTCTTTGTGGTGAATCAAGGAGCAGGCAGTTTGCTGGCAGTAGGAGGTTTAGCAGCCTAGAGCTAACGGCAGCATCATACCACTGCTGTGTGTTTCCATCTGTGTGTGTGTGTGTAGTATTTCTTTAGCTGCTGTTGTTGCTGTTACCACTTGCCTCTGTCTCCTCTCGTCTCTGGCCTAATCAACAAAACAGACTCAGCTGCCCCTTCGGATCCCCTGCCAGGGTCCCTATCATCCTCTGATCAAATATTAATGTGTGATACTGAGCTTGCTCACTAATCCAAAGCCAATTAATATTATCTGTCAATTATTTACAGATCCTGAGGTGCGGAGGCAGATCCCCAAGGACTACATCGGCCAGGTTCAGAATACGTAATTGACTTCCTCTTTTGCCCCACCCCCCCACCATGTCCTCCCTTCATTCTTTCTTCCTCTCCCTCTCCTGCGTTGTCTTTTTTCCCTCTCTTTTCATCTCGTCCTTCCTTTTTTGTTTATGTGCGTCTTTTAAAGCCTAAATGGTTCTTTTCCATGGTTCAGGGCAAGCGGCGCAGGATGCTGCCTGAGCATTAGCATTGCTGATGTATCTGACATTGCAGGATAAGGGGGGGGGGGGCTTTGTGTCTGACTCTCACTCACAGTGCAGTCAGGGAATACTGTTATTAGTTTTTATCACTGATGCGGAACAACATGACATATGTTTCAAATCCCTGCGTCTAGTGATTCGGATTGTTAGCTTGAATCACTTCCATTGTTCCAATAGACGCTGAATTTCTTTTGCCACACATTTTGTCTTCTAGAGGCAGCCTTGCAAGTGTTACCTTGGTTGACTAATACACACTCATACACACGCACGCACACGTTCACACACACGTTCACACACACACATGCACACGCACTCACACACACGCACGCAGACACACACTACAGTAATATCAGTTATTGCCGTTTTTGTCCTTCTCTTTCTCACTCATTTGATGGCTGAGAGAAGCGGCATCTCTGTGGTAACGGAGATTCCGCCCTCAGAAGTCTTTATTTCACACAGTAAAGAGACTCTGCAGCATCCTCTGCCTCTTGTAGCTTATGTAGTTGTCTGTGCAGGGGGTGGTGGGTGGTTGGGGGTCGGGGAGGCCTGGTGGTGGTGTTTGGGGCGGGGGTGGAAGAGAGACTGGCATCTGAGAGGGAATAATGATGGCCGGTCGTTTGGATCCCTTGAGCCACAAAGCTAGCTTTTCTCCATCTACAGAAGCGGAGAATAAAGGCCTCAGAAGAAAGGCAGGATGAAAGAAGGGGGAGTCGTGTCTGACAGTGTATTTGTGCTGCTACTAAACTCCTACCACCTCCCATAATGCACTTTGACCTGCCAGGACCTCTAATTGGCTGGCTCGGGGAGGAGTCCCAAAATGTTGAGGTTTCAGCCTACTCCTCTGTCTTCTAATTTTCCAAAATCGTCCGCCTTATGATGTGATGTGTGCTTGGTGTTTGTTGGCTCACTTGTACGATACATGTTGCACTAACTAGCTCTTCTGCTCCGAGTTCTGCCTTCATCGGGTCTTTGTACACTGCTCTTTCTAATAAGTACAGATGAGTTGTTTTGCCAGTGTTATTCCCCGCCAAATGTGAGCCGGAAGATGGCTTCCTCTCGTTAGCCGTGCCTTCACAGCTCAGATCTCACCGTTTGCGGGAGCGGTTTAATCTGATATGTAAATATAGCGTTTGATCCAGAGCGATAGCCTAACGAGCAAGAATCTCTGCTTTTCTCCGCCTTTCCTGCACCAGTAATTAAAACAAAGCTTGTTTGGGCTTTTCTCTTCCGTCTCCTGTCTTTTCTGTCTCTTGGTCGTCTTTCCTCTTCTCTCACTCTCTTGTTCTCTGCCTCTCTGTGTCTCCTCTTTGACACGAGCACAGTGCAGTCTTGATTTTTACACGTTTCATCCTTTACATTAGGCAGCTGCTGCATATTTTGTCAGAGCTGTTGCTGTGAAGTACGTTTGTCACATTTGAAACGCAATGTTTGAAGCCAGGCTCTTTTGAAGTGGCTGATGTGGGGCTGTTTTAACTGGAAGGCAAAGGGAGGCGGTAGCCCGTAATGGGGGTGTATTCAAATGACTGACCTCTAGATGACAGACCCAACCAACTGCGCTATGAATAAACAGCAGCTTGATGTGGTGCTTTACGCTGCTCTTTGTTCAGGTGTTGATATCATGTTCCTATCACACTGCCTGCTAAATGACTGAAGGTCACTGGTGTCTGTGGGATGGCGCTGAGATCCATTTAGCTAAGAGCTGAACAGAGAAAAGAACTATAGTGAGTGCACAGAGCCGCTCGGCCTGGTGAAGTGTATCATAGGAAGCTTAGTTGCTTGACCATTTTCATCTTCTCTGCTTTATGAAATTAGCGAATGAATAGAACTTTTGTTAATTCTAGTCTGACAATGCTGTGTTATTGTTTTTCTTTCTTTTTGGCGAGTTCACCATTATTGGACCAGTTGATAGTATAGTAGCACATAGAAAACAATAGAGGGAGAATTTCATTTTGTCCTATAACTGCTATGATCGTTTTCTACTTAACTACTACTGATATCATTTTCAGTTAACATTGAAACATTTACTGAAATATTAGCATTCCTTAATCAAGTGATATTTTTTAGCAAATGTCATGTGCATACATGTAAGTTACAATAGCAAGCCTTTGTTCGTTGTTGACGTAGATCTTCAAACAATAGAAGCCACTATGTGTCTGCTTGCTGATATGCATTTTCAGAATAAATCAAGATCAACAAAAACACCTGCTAAAAATGTTAGCTAGCTTAGCATGTTAGCAAAGACAAGTGAATATAAATTATTATAATAAAGGATGAAGCATAAAGGATGTTTATTGTCATCGTAAAAAGATCCAATGAAATTCAGTTGGCGGAAGTCAGTTCAGCAGCAACAAGGTAAAACAATGTATAAAACCATTAAGACAAGACATTTCTGATTTAAAACAAGACATTAAATAAATACAAAAAATAAAAAGATAAGATGGGTGGGGGGGGGGGGTGATGGAGGAAACCGCTCTGGGGGAAAAGCTCTTCCTCAGCCTGTTAGTCCGGGTTTTAACAGTCCTGTATCTCCTTCCTGATGGCAGGGGAACAAACAGAGAGTGACCCGGGTGTGTGATGTCTGTGCAGATGTTTCTGGCCTTCTTCTGGAGGCGGCCAGCATACACAGTGTCCAGGTCAGGGAGGGTAACTCCCAAAATCCTCTGTGCTGTTCTAACCACACGGGCCAGGTCCCTCCTGTTCTCTGCTGTGCAGCTGGCATACCATACAGTAAAGCACTGACAGAGGATGCTTTCAATCAAGCTTCTGTAGGAGTTTACCAGAAGTGCAGGGGGCAGGCCAGCTTGTTTTAGCTTCCTCAGGAAGAAGAGCATCTGCTGGGCTTTCTTCACCAGGTGGGATGTGTTCAGGGACCGATTGAGGTCTTGTTGGGATCTGGCCATGTGCTTCGCCATGTTCTTTGAAACAAAGAGATCTGGGCCTGCAGATTCTGCAGGCAAGGCCCATCCTGATTTGGGTAGATAGCAACCAAACCCCCACCAGAAAGAAGTTCACATCCAGGTGTGAACTCTTCACCCAAATGCAACGCTGTCCTCTAATTGGCCGAGGGCCACAGACACCCCAGGTGCCCAGTGGCTGAGCCCTGTTTCTACAAAACCAATGAGCGCGCCTGAACCTCCGACCTCCGTCGGTGCAAGGAGGCATGAACACAACAGTGCTGTTTTAAAAGAAAGTCCTAGGTTAACAGTTTTACATTCGCTGGACGAATAGGGACTGTTTTGTTTTTGTTCAGCGTTGCATTTGGGTGAAGAGTTCACACCTGGATGTGAACTTCTTTCTGGTGGGGGTTTGGTTGCTATCTACCCAAATCAGGATGGGCCTTGCCTGCAGAATCTGCAGGCCCAGATCTCTTTGTTTCAAAGAACATGGCGAAGCACATGGCCAGATCCCAACAAGACATCACTCAGTCCCTGAACACATCCCACCTGGTCCATCAAGTCGATTTCATGCCGGTTACAAGGACGGAGAATTCCCTTAAGGAGCCGAAGGAAATATCTCTGACACAGAGAGTTTCGTCATCGCGCAGCACGGAGCTGAGGAACTCAGAAGGACCACATCGACCACCACGAGATCACCTCTGGGCTTAGAGTTACGTCATTGTGTTTATTATCTTGTTTGTGTAGAAGTTACTGTGTATTTCATACTGCTGCAGTCACGTTGAGATCATACACCGCTCGTGAGGCCGGAAGTTGTTTCTCATCAGTTCAGAGGTCAGAACTGCGTCTGTCAAAGAGTCGTCAGTCGTGTTTCTGTAGATGAGAGAACAATCTTCCGTACTCCACCGCGGCAGGGAGGATCTTATTTTGTTTTTGGAGGATTTATTTTGTTTTGTTTGCTTTCTCTCTCCTTTTACTAACCCACACACACATATAGCGTTAAGCTAATGTAGCTCCGGGGGTGAGCCAACTGCTTCAGACACATGTAGATAGCGCGACCTCTCTATTGTCTATCGCCATGTTAGAGTCCCGCGCCATTTTGTGGTCTCGCGAGCGTGGTCACGTGCACTCTCCATTTTAATAGTTCGGCCTATCTTCAACTGTAGTCCCATGTGACGTAGCTACGTTTAGATTACATCATACGTTGTCTGAGCGGTGCTCTCGCCTCTCACCCACACGCATGCATGCACACACACACACACACACACACACACACAATCTCCTTACCACAGTTTGTTGATTTTAGATAGCGTGCTCATAAATGTATAGTTTTGTTGTTAGATTTAGATATTAGTTGACGAGATCATTATTATTGGAACTTAATAAACTAGATATGTGGTCTGTTGCTCGAACTTAAACCTTCACTGTTCACTCTGAATGTGTAATAGTACTTTGACTATTGACATTGTGAGTGAATACTAATTATGAGACTTAGTTTATCGTTTGGTTATTGGTCCCTGTTCGCAGGGTGGTGCCCCGTTATTATTAATAATCGTTAATCATTTTACTGACATTAATAATTCTATTGATGTCAATAATTTAGTTTTATATATGATGACAACTCAAACACACTCCTTTTCGTTCCCAACAGTCTTCAATGTGGAGCCCCAGGAATTTGATGCTGTCCACCCTCTCCACCTCCTCCCCACTTATGTAGAGGGGAGAGGGTGTGGTCTTCCTGGATCTCCTGAAGTCCACTATGACTTCTTTGGTCTTGGTGGTGTTCAGGACCAGGTTGTTCTCGTCGTTGTTGGAGATGAGTCCCACCACAGCGGTGTCGTCGGCAAACTTCACTATTGTGTTGGAGGAATAGGTGGCGGAGCAGTCCTGGGTGAAGAGGGTGAAGAGGGCCGGCCTGAGCACACAGCCCTGCGGTGCACCAGTGTTCAGGATTGTGGTTGTCGATGTCAGGTTCCCTATCCTGACATTCTGTGCTAATATATACTAAGTAAGTAGAAATATATACTACGTAAAAAATGACCATTACATTCCTCCCTCTTGATCATTACATTAGATCACTACAATAGTATATATTCCCCGCTAGAAGTGAGAACATGAGTCAATAACATTTCATTACGATTTTAGTTAAGGACATGATTAACCCCTAGCGTAGGGAAGTGCTGATGGGCTGTTTTTGTGAGGTGACAACATCAAGTCTGTGGAGGACACAAAATATTTACACCTTCGCCTCGTCATTGTCGCTAAAGTCTGTCAGGGATGAATTTGTATCATAGTTGAGAAAAGTGTCTAATTGCGCAGTCGCTTGAACAGAGTGCTAAGGGGAATGCAGGAGTTGATGGGACACTGATTTGTTGATGGCTCGCACTAAAGTGTGATACACTAAGCCAATTAGTATATTTTCTTAAGTAATAGCCCATACCCACACCATCACGTACTGAACCCAATCTCTGAAGCCATTGGCGATCAGTCTGATGGCAGATAAGCCTCTGGGGACAAGGGTCTATCTTTCTGGGGTTCCGGTGTAGCCACTGGATATCCAGGCCAAGATTTCCCTTTCCATGAGGTGCTTGTTGTGTACAGTATGATTAGCAACTTGAGATGCAAGACTGCAGTTGGAGTTGATAGACAACGTGAATGAATGTATTATTTCACAAGTTGTCAGTTTTCAAGCTAACTTTCAACAAAAAGAAACCTAAATCATGGCCAGACGATAGCAATGTGTTCCCAGATTGTGTTTTGTCCAGTGCGTTTTGCCTCTTTTGCCCTTTACACAGACTGTTAACCTGCATTCATCCAAAGCCTGCTCTCACATGATCATTGCTGCATTGTGGTCTGGTTAGTCAATACTACTTGGACTACAAACGGACACAAGAATACTTCTGATACCAATATCTTGTCCCATTGCCTCTATGCATATAAATGCACAATACATTTATAAAGTATACAATGAACCTAAACTAAAAGCTAATCTAGTTTCACACACCTTAAAATAACTTTATGTTAGTGCAACAAAGATATTGTACAAGATCACCGACTTGCTTGAGTGCATGTTTGTGTGTGTGTGTGTGTGTGTGTGTGTGTGTGTGTGCGTGTGTGTGTGTGTGTGGTGACGTGGTAAAGTGGAGGATCTTGTCGTTACTACAAAGTCTTAACTTAACTGGTTCATTGATTATGTCAACAACTTGAGGAAACCGGACAGGCAGCTGAATCCATGCAAAGGGTGATTCAGATAACTAGATAGTGTAACTAGTGGACTGCTTGTAGTTCAATGCCGTTCATCCCCAGACATCAGACAATATTTGACCAATAGATCCTGTGCCTTAAACAGTGGCCAGTGATGGCGGCTATTCTCCCTTATATAGCCTGTATGTCTTTACTTGTTTCACTGACATAGAAAAAAATGACTGTCAATCAAAGTTCAGCTTTTGGAGAGGAAGACATCTGGGACAAGATGAGAAGACTGAGAGAAAGAGAGAGGGAGCAGGTGATGGAGATAAGACAGGAAGAGGAGGTACTGCACACTCTGCCCATGATAGGATTAGCATTATGTCCCTGTGCTGTTCATCACAAACAAAAAGTCACCTGATCCAATTCAAACTTCTTAATTACACTGGAACATATAGGCTCAATTTAACAACACAAAAACCTGAAATAAATATAGTTTATTAACATTGTTTAAATATATTGTTGGGAAACACATTTTGCTTACGTTTGTTAGTGTTGAGACACATTTCTAAAATTCAAATCCAAAAGGATACAAACACAATCAGAAATAAATAAGGTGAATATCATTATTTTGAATGCACTTTGGCAGGAGTCACAGAGGAAAGCTAAGGCATTGAATACAGAGGGGGAGAGAGAACAGTAATGTACATTTCCATTTCCTTGAACACTTTTATTACATTTTCGAAAAACTTTTCAATTTTTTAATTACGTTTCAAAAAGTAAAATAAAGTTTTGAAATTGAATTGAATTGAATTTTCAAACGTAATATCCGGGCAAAAAAGAATTGTTCCGAGAAATACGAAAAACATAATTCTGTTTATGTACACAAAAGCAGATTGTATTTTTTGACTATTTCACGAACTGCCGTGAGACTATGTCGGCCATGGTCAGGCGGAATGTGGTGCAGCTGTGCCAGATGGAATGCAGGTCTGCACACAAAAGCAGCCTCTGAACAGATTATAAAATCTGTCACAGTTTAGTACAATGACTTTAAAAATGCAAAATGACTCGCCTTAACAAATTCTGTTTGTTTAAACAATGAAAAATAGTCAAATATCACTTCCATAAATCTGTTCTCAGCCGATAGATCAAAGGCAATTTAATATTCCTTGCAGCTATAGTGAAGTTCAAGGTCCATTAAATCATACAAAGTACAATTCAAGTGCAATTCAATCCCTTCAGCTCCCTTAACCTTTTGCATTAGAGATGCACAATTTGCAGCTATAACCGCACGCACCACGGTTAATCTGAGGATCTGGTGGGTCATGTCATAAAAATTAACATTCTGATAGCAGATGGGTTGCGGGTGAATGAAATAATACATAATTAATGAGGAAACTCTTATTTACAGTACAATATTTAAAACGTGAATACAGTGAGAACAGAGCAGAGCTGCAGAGCGGCTATCAGCTGCTGCTCTGAAGCAGACGGCCGAGAGGCGCTGTTTGGCTTTTACGCACGAGGAACAGCAGCATAACTTCAAAGATTATTTCAGGAGCTAAAAGTTTAATTCTGTTTCCTCTTTTAAGTTTATGTATTATTCATCATAAGCAAAAGTCGCCTCCTTCCCCTCCACCAGAGTCTTTGCTCTGTCAGATCACCTCACATAAATAGAATCACCTGTTTGAACTGCGCAGTCCACCAGCACTCCAGGATCAAACCAAGTCTCAGCGAAACACAGAACACCACAGCCTATTCTAATGTTGACTAACAAAAGATTAACACCACCAAATAATACACTAAAGCGGTAAGATTGGGGAACTGTAAGTTTAAGTACATTTCTCTATGTTGCATTTAGTTGTGCTTTAAATATGTCCAATGCGTCTGCAGCTGAAGTTGCACCTTTTAAACAGGTCAATTTCTCGGGATAGTGTGCTTCTGCTCCCTGGACAGAAAATGTTTCATTTTTGGGAAAAAACTAATATTGATCCATACTGTGATGTGAAAAGGGATACTTATCCACATAGAATCAGCTTTCAGCTCATTGTTAACTTTACTGTTTTGATTAACTCTGATCAACCTTGTTTGTGTTTTGTAAATTGTATGTAAAGTCTCAGACCTGAGACTGACTGAAATTGCAATCAATTTTATGTAATGAGGTGCATGGGTTATACATGATGCATGGGATATATACATGATGCATGGGATATATACAT
>NW_022280146.1:677000-677257 GCF_004355925.1 Anarrhichthys ocellatus
ATACATGGTGCATGGGATATATACATGATGCATGGGATATATACATGGTGCATGGGATATATACATGATGCATGGGTTATATACATGATGCATGGCATATACAGTATGCATGGTGCATGGGATATATACATGATGCATGGCATATATACGTGATGCATGGCATATATACATGGTGCATGGGTTATATACATGATGCATGGGATATATACATGATGCATGGCATATATATGTGATGCATGGCATATATATGTGATGCA
>NW_022280146.1:677267-710388 GCF_004355925.1 Anarrhichthys ocellatus
TGCATGGGATATATACATGATGCATGGCATATATATGTGATGCATGGCATATATATGTGATGCATGGCATATATATGTGATGCATGGCATATATACATGGTGCATGGGATATATACATGGTGCATGGGATATATACATGGTGCATGGCATATATACATGATGCATGGCATATATACGTGATGCATGGCATATATACATGGTGCATGGCATATATACATGGTGCATGGGATATACAGTATGCATGGTGCATGGGATATATACATGGTGCATGGGATATACAGTATGCATGGTGCATGGGATATATACATGATGCATGGCATATATACGTGATGCATGGCATATATATGTGATGCATGGCATATATACATGGTGCATGGGATATATACATGGTGCATGGGATATACAGTATGCATGGTGCATGGCATATATACATGGTGCATGGCATATATACGTGATGCATGGCATATATACATGGTGCATGGGATATATACATGGTGCATGGGATATACAGTATGCATGGTGCATGGCATATATACATGGTGCATGGCATATATACGTGATGCATGGCATATATACATGGTGCATGGGATATATACATGGTGCATGGCATATATACGTGATGCATGGCATATATACATGGTGCATGGCATATATATGTGATGCATGGCATATATATGTGATGCATGGCATATATACATGGTGCATGGGATATATACATGGTGCATGGCATATATACATGATGCATGGCATATATACGTGATGCATGGCATATATACATGGTGCATGGCATATATACATGGTGCATGGGATATACAGTATGCATGGTGCATGGGATATATACATGGTGCATGGGATATACAGTATGCATGGTGCATGGGATATATACATGATGCATGGCATATATACGTGATGCATGGCATATATACATGGTGCATGGGATATATACATGGTGCATGGGATATACAGTATGCATGGTGCATGGCATATATACATGGTGCATGGCATATATACGTGATGCATGGCATATATACATGGTGCATGGGATATATACGTGATGCATGGGATATATACATGATGCATGGGATATATACATGATGCATGGGATATATACATGATGTATGGGATATTTACATGATCAGTAATTGAATTGTTGGTGAAGTCTTTACAATCTTGTATCTTATTTTAAAATCAATAATTGTACTTTGACTTGATTCATTAAACATGATTGTATTTCAAACAGCAAAGCAAATTGTATTTGTTATATTCCAAGTTGTAGTTCACTAAAACCAAAATATGTCCAAATAACTGGCACAATGTATCCTTTCTTACTTCAGTTCATATGAATGGAGTTAGCTAATCATAGGATCACAGGAGTGATCTAACTGCTTGACTGTCTGTAAGGCTGTGTTACTGCTGACTAAGTGGTGGTATCCATTGTTTTTGAAAAATGACCTGTCAACTGTGTGAGTTGTTTGGATAGTACCATCTCTACGTTTGTTTGTGAATACACCTGGATCACATATGGACTGTGGCTTACATTCCCACCGATCCTGACGGACCTGGACTGCTTGGTGTGTTGAGGACTACGGAGCCTCTTCACCTCATCAAACTGCGACTACAACGCGCTGCTTCATTTTAAGGCCTCAAACTTCTCATGATGAAGGAAAGTGCTTCTTTCTTGGCTCTGACGTTTTAGATTGTTTTGCTATTGTGTTAGTCTCCAGCTGGTCTTGATTTTACTCATTTATCTACAGCGTTCCTTCATTGGGCTTGATATCCTGTTCATGTACAACATAACCCAACATCATTGTCTGACTCAGGAGGAATAAATACTTATAGCAACACGCCGATCACCAGGCTTTTTCTTTCAGCTCCTCTTTTGCTTTTATTGACTGCACTGCATCTGTCTTGTGTGCATACGTGACTAAACCTGGCTGTCCTTTGCTGTACTGTTTACCTTTTGTGTGGCACCTGAGGATGCCTCCACGGGACCGAAAACTCTCTGTTGTCTCTCAAATCCGGATCCGTGGCACCTTATATGGCAGACTCTCGTGTGTGAATGAGTGTGTGAAAGTTGACCTGTAGTGTAAAGCGCTGTGAGTGGTGGGAAGACTAGAAAGGCGCTATGTCAGTATCTGATGTAAAACCGACTGTAATTTGCTAAATCTCTTTCAGATTATTAGTCCCACTAGACCTAATCTGTACCTCATTAATGCACAGCTGCCTCTGTATTCGCATATAGCATTAGTGACCACTGTGCTGTTGCAACAGTTAAAAAATCCCAAAATTCCCCAAGCCAAGCCTCATTATTAAGTTTGAGATGAAACATTTTACGCACTCTGTTTTTGCTAACCTGTTTCCCTTTGATTGTGAGAAGATGAATCATATTACTGACTTCAAAAATGCCTGGAAATAATTTAGTGATGGTTTTACTGAAATTGCTGACAAACATGCTCCAAACATGATCCCCTCAGTAAGTAGAGTGTAAAAGGCCGAAACCATTCATGGTTCACGTCAGGTCTATCCTACTTCATAAGAGTAAAAAGGCAAATGCCAGTTCAATCAGGAGAGACAAGTCGGATAAAGAAAAGATTGTTTATTATAAACAGATGATATGGGATGATAAAGTCTTCAAAGTCTTTGACGTTTGGACTACAGGGAGATTTGTAATGGAGGGACGTCTGCCCTCAGCAGCAGCAAGATATATCCCCCGTGGAGTCCAGACACTGGTGGTGGTGGCTGATGAGGCTGATGGAGTGATGAAGATTGGGTGGAGATGAAGAGGTGGAGGGGTGCGTAACAGCAGCATGAACGTACTGAAGGTAGAGAGACGATCATATTTAAGAGAGACAGCAGCAAGATCATAGGCTAACTATGAAATTTTTTCATTGTGCCATTGGATCGAAGAGACCAGCTGATCTAAACAGCTGATATCATGATTGACAGCCCCAAACAATAACATCAAGGAAATAATGAGTGAGCATGCGTGAGGAGTGATTGGCAGATGTATGAGGAATAAACTACGGGTTTAGGCATGCAAGACTATAGTCCTTCTGACTGAACTTGCGTTAGAGCTTCATGAGAATAAGTCTTGAATTCAGAATGGTTACTTTTCCAACGTAATCTCAGAGACATACATGAAATGACGACTACCGCATGGTAGTGGCATGTGATGTGTTAAAATTCCTTGTCGGCGCCCTGGAACCAATGTTTAGGCAACTTAACCACCGAGTAAGGTTCAGGACAAGCATCCCAAAGTTCAGGTAGGGCGGGTCATCCTTCAACCACAGGACAGCACACTCCTCCTAAATGCTTAGCATCGGTTGAATGCAAATGTCAAATTTCATGTATGAATATGACCATAAAGTTTAACTTTTAATTTCACATTTGCTCAACACTTTAGTACACAAACACTTGCCTTGAATACCACCACCCCTCCCACCCATGTGTCTTTTTCACTGACGCTGACGTTGCCTCCTCAAGTGGAAGCATTCCATTTGTGTGTCCAAAGCCACAAAGGATCCTAACAGATATTCCATTGCCATTGTTTTTGTCTTACCAACATGTGATTTTAACACAATTTGTGAATTAATAATTTCCTTACCAAACTACAAACAATCCCTTGACATTTTAGAGACTACTAAATCCTTAGTTGGAAATGAAAATAGTATAGAGCTTCTCCAATTAAGGACACACATATAATCTCTGATAGGGCCGAAATGCTCGGTTGTTTAATGAGCATTTTCATTGTCTCTGGTTCCTTGTTCAACTTTCTCAACATTACTCATGAAATGTCCCCTATTGTTCGTTCTGACGGTGATTTTACGGTAATCTGGCGGTAAATCAAGCCTTTAGTTTTAACCTGGTTACAATATCATAAAGCCCACAAACCTTTAGACACTAGAACAGCAGGTCCTGGGTAGCTTAAAGACTTACTTTTTGAAGCTAGCAGCTGATTTCATCGCTCCACCTTTTACATTTTATTACACTCCCGTTTTATTCTCTTCCTATTTACCCAAACAGTTACAGGCCCATCTCCAAATTGTCTCCTATGGTAAATGTTCAGGAATCCTTTTTGAGTGAACAGCTGACATTGTTCTTATCTAAAAACAGTGTCTTATCTGATTTTCAATGTTTTGACTTTCATGACGATGACACTATGGTATACTCTGCGTTTACACCAAATCAGGCTCTTTGTTAGCTAGAACTTGCTTTTAATACTGTACAGCGGACCCTGTCTGAATTAGAACTGGCTTTGAATGCTGACTAAATAAAACTCATGATGTTCCCAAATGCAAAACCAAAGCCACTGAACCTCCCATCTATCACCGCTTCTCAGCACTCTGAGGTTGAGTCTGCAAATTGATAGGTTTTCTTTGTATTTTAGGAGCAGAAAATGTGCTGCCCATGGCCTCGAAGAAGGGAATTAAGACATTTCACATGGAGACAAGTAAAGCCACAAAATCTGGCTTTTGCTTTGATATGCCATCTTCACATTCTGGTTGACTTGATATTCCCCTAATTAATTTGTCTGCACTTGGGTTATATTGATGAACGATTGCATTTGGAGGGAGAGAGCACCTGGAAGCATATGCTGCAGGGACACAGAGTGCCAGCTGCAGATAACAGACAGGACGATTCAGCAGATTGTGTTTATGTGTGAGAGCAAGAGGACACACTCACACACAAGCATGCAAACACACACACACACACGCACGCAAGTGAATTACATTCTATCAAAAAAATAATTCTGGCTTTAATAATATGTAGGCAATACCTACTGTCTGTTTACAATCCTGTCTTCTAAAAATAATGTTGGTTTATGAATTTTTTTAAAAATTCATAGGAAATAACAGGTTTCTTCTTTCTGTATAATTTATATTGGACCTATGTGCTAATACTGCCCAGTCGGCAGAAAAAAATGTTGGCATTGTACTTTTCTAAAGATCACGAATCAAACATCAAATATTGGCGCTTTTTAAACAGCAATACATTTCATATCAGCATTGTGTCCGGCCCGAAACGATTGGTTAGGTTAGATAACAACTACTTGGTGAGAAAAAAGATAATTTGCGTTAAGATAATGTAACAACGTATGGTAACAGCATAATGTAACAAGTAACCAGCGTAAATAAATGAAAACTACCCTTAGTAGATATGTAACGTTACATAACCAGTGTAACATCTTTACTCATGAGAAGGTTCAACTGTAGTAGGACAGCGCTGAATGCCCAGGTATAAAATGCACGGCCCGCCACTGCAAGAAAACAGGTACCTGAATGCCTGAATGACACCTGTGCACATTCACGTACATCGCTCATGCCTGTTCCAGCCCTTTGCCTTGACCCAAACAACCTGATCACTGGACAAATGAGTCAGTATTGGACAATTCTGCATGTAATGATGAATGTCCAATGGCTATATTTAGTTTTATTGCTGGAAGTAATATGGCCTTTATGTAACAAGGTAGAAAATAAAGTTGTACAGGACAAGGTATGATGGATAGATCACAGGTAAGCAGTAAAAACAACAGAGTAAAAAATGGAAAAAATATTAAATTTAAAAATGCACGATATATACAATAAAATTGAATAATATCAAATTAACTAACTAAAATATAGTGCAAAGATTTAACCAAAGAAACACACAACAGTGTAATGGTGTTATAGGTGTGTGGTTGATCTGGCCAGAGGTGATTTATTGTACAATCTAATAGCAGTGGGCAGAAATGTTCTCCTGTATCTGTCCTTGTGACAGCGGAGCTGGATGAGTCTGTTGGAGAAAGTGCTCCGCTGTCCCTGCAGTAGGTGGTGGAGAGTGTGGTCCGGGTTATCCAATATGGATAATAGTTTCTTCAGTGTCCTCCTCTCCACCACCTGTTCCAGACTGTCCAGTTTGCAGCCAATGATAGAGCCGGCCTTCTTAACCAGTTTGTTAAGTCTGTTGGTGTCTCCGGCTCCAATGCTGCTCCCTAGACTACAGCGAAGTACATTGCACTGGCCACAACAGACTGGTAGAACATCTCCAACATCTTGCTGCACACATTGAAGGATCGAAGTTTCCTGAAGAAAAAGAGTCGACTCATCCCCTTCTTGTACACAGCGTTGATGTTGGTCTTCCAGTTCAGTCTGCTGAATGTGTCCACATCCTCTACCAGAACTGTCAGCGGTTGTGGAGCCGTCGTCTTCCTCCTGAAGTTGACCACCATCTCTCTGGTCTTGGCCACGTTCAGAAGCAGGTGATTTCTACCGGCCCACTCCACAAAGTCATCCACTACTGCCCTGTAGTCCTCCTCCCGTCCGTCCCTTATACACCCGACCACTGCAGAGTCCTCAGAGAACTTCTGCAGATGGCATGACCCTGAGTTGTACTGGAAGTCAGTGGTGTACAAGGTGAACAGGAAGGGAGACAGAACAGTTCCCTGTGGAGCTCCAGTACCACTGACCACCGTATCAGAGAGCACACTGCCTAGTCAGACAAACTGTGGTCTGCCTGTCAGGTAGTCAGTGATCCAGGAGATGGTGGACGTGTCTACCCCCACCACCCGCAGCTTCTCACTCAGCAGCAGTGGTTGGATGATGTTGAATGCACTGGAGAAATCAAAGAAAGTGATTCTCACAGAGCCACCGGTTCCATCCAGGTGCAACTGAGCTCGTTGCAGCAGGTAGATGATGGCGTCGTCCACTCCCACATGAGGCTGGTATCCAAATTGCAGAGGGTCCAGTGAGGATCTCACCTGCGGTCGGAGGTGGGCCATGACCAGCCTCTCCAGCACCTTCATCACATGAGATGCTAGTGAGGGCAACTGGGTGGTAGTCGTTGAGGCCAGATGGAGTCGTCTTCTTTGGAACAGGAAATAGGATGATTGTGTAGTGTGTTTGGCTTCAATGCAGAAGACTGGAGATCATGTCCCAGCACGGACCTGCCATTAACGCCTCTAAATGTTGTAAATGTAATCTTTTCATGACCTCAACCAAGTGTTTTATCAACCATACAGAGCAGTGGCGGGCCGTGCATTTTATACCTGGGCCTTCTGTGCTGTCCTACTACAGTTGAATAACCTAATTATAACGCCACAGCTACGGTTATTTGTTTCGAAGGGTGTAACAATACACATATTCGTATTAAACCGTTCGGTACGAGGCTTACGAGCCGAACAATACGTTTGAATAATACTAGTGCATTTAGAAAATGCAGAAGCTTAAATTGTGGGAAATATAATGTTTTCGGTGGACTGCGCTCACGTAGGAGACAACGGGCTGTGTGACCTCTCAACCCGGAACTAAAAAAACAAAACAAAAAACAGCTGAGGCTACGCTAAACTAGCTTAACGGGAAAACAACAGCACACAAGCTACGAACTCTACACACAGGTTTAGTTAGTTGTTCCCTACTGATTTAAATAAGAGCACGAGCCATTCAAATATTATTCACATCAGAGGGAACAATATTCACCATATCAAAAAAACAACATAGAAAATCTAACGGTAGTAATGCTACTACAGATGTAAAAACACAAAAGCAGTTCACTTACCACAGCTGCTGTTCACTTAAAGACAAAATATAGAGGCAGAGGTCCTCCTGCGAACGTGTTCGTTGAGTTGTAAATCCACTTGGGTCTCTCCAAAAGTTTTCAAAAGCACGTAGCTTGTGCGTGTCCTGTGGTGCTACGGTGTTGTGTAGCTGCCTTGGTTAGCATAGCGTAGTCAGAAATACCGTTCGTATGAATCCTTTTCATTGCTGGGTCAGGGCTGCTAGCTGTGGGGTTGACCGACCCTTTGATAAGATTTCCAGTTTTTCTGGAAATGTCCTGTTAAAAAAACACAGCTAGGTAAAAAAAGAATCTACACCAAGCAAAACACAAAATATTTCATAACTTTTCTTACATATGTTTCAACCTGAACTCTTACTAAATACTAAGACCTGCTATCTAGCTTTCTGTTTGACAAAAGTCACGCTGGCCCACTGACCAATCACGGCGCACGTTAATGCAGACGTACTTAGCAGGCTACCTGGGTACCACTGGCACGTCAAAGAATACGCCCAACATGTCAAACTAAAGATCTGATTGGTTGAAGACTATGACAATCAACAATATCGTCCCCATTCACTTAAACTGCAAAGTTTACCTAGAG
Source organism: Anarrhichthys ocellatus (assembly GCF_004355925.1). Classification (NCBI taxonomy): domain Eukaryota; kingdom Metazoa; phylum Chordata; class Actinopteri; order Perciformes; family Anarhichadidae; genus Anarrhichthys; species Anarrhichthys ocellatus. The sequence continues at coordinate 685,402 of NW_022280146.1, forward strand.
GACCTCAAGCCTCTCTTCTATAGAGACAGTATAGAGGTGAAATCTGATTGGATAAAAGCTCTCCGTAAACCAAGCTGTGCTGGAAGCAGAGCAACTGAGGAAGACAGGAGCTGTGCAATGAGAAAGTAAGATAATGGTGACAATAATTATAATACATGTAGTGTATTTGTGAAAAATTATTAAATTGTAAAATAGCTATAACTTTGTGGTTCTGTTTAGGCCAGCAGAGAAGGCTTAGCTGGCCCTGACGGCCCACCACTGATACAGAGTCTATCCCTAACCTAACTTTGTTGATGGAGAAATTGAAAAATGCCGGCATTTGATGTAAAAAACTTTATTTGTGTCAAAAAATGTTTTCGAGAAGTGTCCAATATCGACGTTCTTGTCTGCCGTTAGGGTTGCCTTAACCTAACACAACCATGCATGGTGCAAATCCCAGTCTCCAGTGTGTTTATTTTCAACGTTAAACCAAAACCGCTATATTTTCTTCTACATACTGGTGTACAAGAATATCAAACTTCCAAATAGAGTAAATTATTGTAATCTAGGGAGCTGTGACATTTCCTTCATCACAAAACATATTTGCTCAAGTCATTTATGGTACTTGACTGTTGTAGGAGACAGTGTTGCCATTTAATGCCAACTCAGAAAAGATATTGAGGTTTTGGTCAGCTGTCTTACTGTTTGAGCAGTTCTACGCTACAATGTTCGAAATGGCTGCTGTCATGAGATCGTTATAACCTGTCGTGAGCTCGTTTTAATGAAGTTTATTTAAAGTTCAATCAGGAAGACTCTCTTTACAATCTCATGATTCACAAATCAGTCTCTCCCTCTCTCCGGTTTCTTTATACTCGTTTCAGAGTATAATCACCTGATTATGGGTTCACGCTAAATAAAACCAACCAGATTTTGCCACAATCTCCAATCTCTCTTTTCTCTCAGCCAATCATATCATTGCTGTCAAATTGTAAAACTGTACTCCTCTCTGCTGTGTCAGCTGCGACCCTCCTCCATCCTCCTCCACCCCATTTACCTCCAGTCCTCATATCCAGTGCCCAGTCCTGCTCCACATCCCATTATCGGATCCTCAGCAAACTCCGTTCACCACCACAAGTCTGTATCCTCTGAAGGGAAAGATTCCTGAAACTAACCACGGCATCACTACCCCCTAATAGTCTACAACATGATGGGGTCTAGTCCACTGTTCATCTTATCGTGCACATTGTAATGAATTATTGTTAAGTATTTTACATGTTGGGGCCAAAACTATAGACACACCATGTTGGCTGCATCTTCCAGAAGCATGAGTGAACATGCACCACAAATACAAATGCACAGTTTCTGCCCAGCATCAGACTTTTGCAGCTAATCTGAGCTACAATTTAGCTTAAAGTTTTTTTTGTCTGGACAAACTGTCCTCCACTGGCAGATTCTTTCCAAAAATATCAACAGCAGTATCGGCCTGGAATGACCCCTCATCAGTCGAACCCCGCTGCTCAGCAGTCAAGATCAGGTTTCGGTCAGGGCAGCGTGAGGCGATGAGAAGGAGCTTGTTTGGGGTTTGAAGATCGGCAGGTCCGCCGCTGAATACCACCTTGTGTTTTGGATCCTGAGAGGACTGCCCCAGCAGCTGCCCTCCTTCACGCCTGTTTGTCAGGAGCTGTCGATAAGTCCCGCACTTGCTCCGCTTTAAAGGGGAGGGAAATAAAGGGCTGAAATAGGATGCTTCCTGCCCTTTAACATGCCAGAGGCTTCGTTAAGGGAACCTGTGAAATCAGTTTAATAGGCTGACATCACCCCTGGGCCTCCGTGACCCAGCCCTCCAGAGACCCTCCTCTCCTCTCCAATTCCTCTCCTCTCTTCATTTTCTCTCAATTTCTTCTTACTCTTCCCTGTCCTCTCCACCTCTTCTTTCCTCTGCTCTTCTCTTTATTCTTGTTATCGATTGTCTGGTCCTCATTGCTCCTCTCCTACATCCCTTTTTTAAACTTTCTGTTTAATCCTTTTTCTTCCTCCACTTTTTCTTCATTTCTGCTCTCCTTGTTTACCATCATCTCTTTTTTCCCACTCTAATCTACATCCAATTTCCTCTAATCTTTCATTTCCTCCCTTGACATTCATGATTTTCTTCTTCTCTACTCTCACCCTCATCTCTTTCTTTACTTTGCCTAGCTTTTTTGCCATTCTTCTCCTTTCATTTCTGACTGTCTTCTCCTTTACTTTTATTTCTTCTCTTCTCTTCCCCTCTCCTCTCTGAGCATTTTGCCTCAGCAGCAGTGTTTTGTACTCCATCTAACAGGGGGATAGCTCTATTCTTTAGCCAGCTGACCTTGATGAAAACAGCGGCGCAGGCCGGTCTGAGGACGACCCTGAATGTGCCTGAACCCACCTGACATTAGTGAATAAAATATAGCGTGGGCCTCCTGTTGGGGACGGCTGCTGAAAGGGAGATCACTCCACCTCCTCTTATTTATTCTCTTTTCCTCCTTCTTCAGACGCTAACGCCGGGAATGTGACGTTAATGTGCATACCGGCTGTTTGAACCGCCAACCACAGGTCAGCCACTTTAATAGAGAGGTTCAAGCCTCTCTCAAAGGGATAGCAGCCCGACGCCTCCATTAATGTAGAGCAGGAATGTAGCCGTAAAACAGCACTTCCTCATGTAAGGTTTGCCTGGGAAGTGCTGGGACCCTGGTGTTTTATCCTCTATCCTGCCAGGAATACTACAGCCAGAATAAAAGATTTAAAAAAAATCATTATTATTCTCAACTCTTTTTGTTGTGTGTCAATGGTTTCATGTTTGTTTTGGATTTTTGTTTTTTGACTTGGAACATGGAGCAACTCATACTGTATCTCTAGGTTGCATCGCAGGAGGCATGTGGTGGTTGAGGGTTGCATCAGCCTGCTCCTCTCAGAAGACTAGATAGGACTATTTATGTGCTGTTAATATTTTGTCTTTTGGATATGGAATGAGGAGTGTGTGTGTAAAAGTGTTATTGTGTGTGTGTGCAGTTTGGGTCCTGACACTGCCTCGATGGTTATGGCTACCCATGGCTGTAGGCAGGCCTTGGGGGGTGCAGGCCCTCTCCTGATGGGGATAAAAGCAGGAGGCATCTGGCTCCAGCGGAGCTCCAAAAACTCAAAGTAGCCTAAGATCCCCTTCTCCTAGTTTAGCCAAACAAGCTGGACTAATCCCAACTATCAGGGGATGCTCTGTCAAAACAAGCAGCAGGGCCCTAAGGCAAGCCGATCCACTGAGCAGCGAAGGGCCGCAGAGAGAGGGAGACGGGGAAGGAGGCCTATCATTAGCATAATGCCTCTCGGTAGCGAGCTGGTGTGCTGGCCTGACAGCCTGAGCACAGGGGTACAGCTTCTCACAGGGGGTTTGGGCTCAGAGATGGGGCAGCAGGGGCAGAGGGGCAGCAGTGGAGATGTGGGAGCTTTCTGGCTTAAATCAGCGAGGGGCAAAACCCAGCCCAGCCTGCTGATGGCAGCTCCTCCTCTTTCTCTTTCTCTCTCTCTGTCTCTGTGATTTTGGCTCTTCTGGCTTATTTTTAGCAGCCTTCATCCTCCAAAAGCAGGTTGAGTCCTCTTCTCTATGAATATGTAGGCCTATGCCCTGGGCTCGCCGTCGTTCACCCAATTCACCAACTACATCACTACCTCTCAGAGCTATTCTGCTGCTGCTGATCCTGTGTTGTGGCTACCTGCTTGAAAGCAGCTAAGAATTTGTGTCGGGAAAAAAGAGAACAGCTTCACACACAATGCACTAAATCTCAGTCTTCACATATGAAATATTGATTCAGCACACGCATTATCCTCCATATCCTTTGATATTCAGATGACTCTCTTTTCTCTAAAAACCTTTGGAACTACACGAGGTGAAAATGGTCTCAAATCAAGTCAAGCCACTCTGTCTCCTTTTGTCACCATGCAGTGTCATTTCATTTTGTATATGCAGAATGGCTAAATGAAACAAATGAGTTAGCTGTATATGTTATTAGCCCTAATGGGAACATAATGGGGTTAGCTCAGGCCACATAATAATGAATATCAATATCAGCAGCCTGGCCTTTTATTAAAGTCTTACATCATCTCTCAGACACTCAATGTGAGAGGGACTGGGTGTCCATAGGGAGGATATTTTTGGTATCAGGTTGTTGTAACACGTCTGTATTAAATCAATGCCTTAGTTTCCAGAGATATTTTGTTATTTACAGATTGATTGGATTTTTTCGAAAAGTGCCACTTTTGTTAGCGCTCATACAGTATATGCTGTGATATCAGCCGCCGTGGATACAGTGTTTATGATTCCTGAATGGCTGTTGGAGGCTACAGCTTAACTCAAATATCCTTTTAAATATAGGAAACCCTGCCATCTGCCTCAAGTCCAGCCAGTCCTGCTGGGATTGTACTTGGACTGGATCCAGTTGATTATCATTTCAGCCCACTGTCACTCATAAGGAGGCAGGTTCCCGGGCCCAATTATCTTTGAAAACCCAACCATGGAGGCTGGATGTGATCAATGAAGCCGATGCCTGCGTCGATGTGCTCCGAGTCAACCCTATTGATCAGTGGACGCGTATAGACAGATGTTGTGAGCTGTATAATGTCAGCAGGGCCGGCAAATGCAAGGCTTGAGGGGGAGGTGAGGTGGAGGGGGGGGGGGGGAGGGGGGTGGTGGCAGGGCCGGGAGCCTCAGGTGTGCAGCGTCAGGAGAAAGAGGTGACAGTTTGCTGGGCCCCAGGGCCCCCGGGGAGGGGATCAGGACCTGCCCTGACTCCCAGCTCACAGCAGCAGGGTGACGAGCCACCCCAGCAGCCCCTCCCACCGCCGCTACCGCAATTAAAAGTCTGGCTCAGTCGCAGGCTGGAGCGCAATAAAACACAGAGCACAACAACCCTCTCACCTTACGCTCAGGGACTGGGACACACACACACATGCACACACACAAGCTGGGACACTTCTGCCTTTCCTCTCGCTCCATTCTCAGAAAGACAAAACCTTAAGGTTAGTGGCAGATCATGGTTGTGGCAAATAAAATATGGTTACTCACTAACCTGGTGAGAGTTAGATGTGAAGTTCAACAGAAAAACAAATAAATAAAAATGCAGCAGCAAATCAAATATTCTACCAGCACCTAAAACGCTCATCAGCACGTTACGTCTGCTTTCTTTAGTCAAATACAAGAAGTTGTGGTTTTCCAGGATTCTTCATATTTTATTAATTCAGTTGTCTGTTTGATTACATAATCTGTTCATTTTAGTTTTCTATGCATCGGAGCAGTCAAATTTAAATCGAAATATTTTTGTCCAAAAATACCAGAATTAAAAGTAAGAAGGTACTTTTACTCAAGTACTGTACTTCAGTACAAATTCAAGGTACATTTTTACATTGTATCCTACTTTATACTATACACCACGATAGTTCAGAGGCTAATAGTTTTTACTCTATTTATTTGATAACTTAGTGACTTTGCAAATTGAGATTGATAATACAAAATATAATCAACAAATACATTATGATGTATGATGTATGTATTATGATTGAAAGTTAAGACTTTATTAAGATTCACAAGCTACCAGTATATACAGTCATTAAAATGTGCCACATAGCTGCAACATTAAAGTGATGAACACATTAATGCATTGATAATTCTAATCCAGTAATAGCATATGAATCATTCTACCATTCTTCCTAAAGAGTATTTTATTTTACTTTTGGTACTTTGAGTATATTTTGATGCTCATGTTTTAGTACTTTTATAGATTTTGAACTTTGACTTGTAACACAGAGGTATTGACCTGAATGCTTCGTCCAACGATGAATAATACTGGAATCGGACGATAATATATTCACCAAATATTTGATTGTAAAAAGCAAACTCCCACCAGGTATGAGCAGCGTCCTCAGTGGTAGCGATGGCCCCGGCTCCATGCTCGAACACTAACGCTGAATCTTTAGGTGAATGACATGTGAGTGTTCACATGGCCTCTGGGTCTGGTTCTATAGAAGCCTGTGTGGTTCAAACTGGAATCAAAAAGACAGTGACTCTGTGAAACTGCTCACTCTGATTAGAAAACATTACATCTGTATTTAAAACAACGATTTCATCCTCTTTCTGCTGCAGAGTGAACAGAACCTCCAACACCTCCGCCCCAGCCCGAAGGAAATCTGTTTTCCATTCTGAAGCCAGGTCCCCGAAGCAGCGCCGTCGTCTCAATAATGATGAACGATTATTGCCCTCAGATTGCTTTATGATATATGCTCTCGTTAAAAGTAAAGGGCCGATCGTTTCACTAAAGTAACCTTTCTGTACATCATTTTGAGTGTGAAACTAATAATGGCCTGTTTAATGTGACAGACTAGAAACGGAGACATCCGGAGAGGAACTGAATTCAGAACATCTTAATATGGATGAAGCAGTGGAGCAACCGGGGCTGTGATGTAATGACCATAAAACTATTGAGCAGCGGCATAATGAGATCAATCGCCCCGCGAATCAGTCTCTTCTCTCGTTTTAAGAAAAACAGGAAGGGCTCAAGTTGTTTATCTTCATCAGATAATGAAGACCAGGTTGTGACTCAGATAAACTCTTTTGGTCTGACAACTTTCTCTGCCTGCTTCTACAGGAGTACAAGTGTTTTCTTTTTTTTCAAATCTGCGTAAATAGTCTCCCAAACACTCGTTCAACAGGCGAAGCGGAGTTCATTCTGTGGCTAATATAGGCTAAAGCCACACGCCTGCTTTGTCCTCATATTATTATACCTCTTAATTCTTATGCATATAGTGGATTAAACATGAATTTTAATGAGTGTAATGTATGCATTTTGCTTCATATTGATGTATGAAGTCATTGGAGAGGGAGAGCGCCAAAGGCTAAAGTTGAGGAAAATGCAGACAAGAAGGAGGTGAATACGAATTAGAGGTGTGTGTGGGGTGAGAGAGAGGAGAGGACGACATACTGAGGTCCACAGCCAGTACTCCACATGCAAATGCTACCAGGAGAAAAAAAAAACCAGCTTCATGAATTAATCTCTCCACTTCCACTTCTTTTTCGCTAAAGGCAGTCTTCTTCCCCAGTTTGAGTCTTACTTCTTCTGGAGTCAGGGAAATTAATTAGCTGTTTGTCATCTCGCACTGAACTGGGGGAATTGGGAGAAGACTCAATGGCAGACAGGCAACACAATGACTGGAATGGATTGGAGGCGGGTTGGTTAGTGTGACACTGCAGGTGCTACCACTGACTTCTTCCTCCCTCTTCTTCCTCCTCCTGAGCCTGAAGGAGGGTTTGCCCGTCAGCCCGACCTCAATGCACGCTGTAAAAGAGGCAGCGGCTCATTGTCTCTGTGAAGATGGAAGATGGAGAGGAGGGAAAAGCTACTTTTTGTGTTATTAGAGGAGGACAGGTGGTACTCTGTTTCACTGAGCCCCAGGAAATGCAGCCTAATGTTAGCCAAGGCTGCTTTCATGGCCTCGGGCTACAGGAGGGACGGAGATAGCAGGCAGCAGGTACTCGCTGCCATGGGGTAGATTTAGCAGTGGTGTGAGGCTTCCGATTTGGTCCCACACACACACACATTACCCCACTCCCCCATTTGATCGAGGCAGGCAACTTTCACCAGCTCTAGTTTTAGGGAAGAGTAGATTAACTTGAAAGTCTGGTTGTGGGCTTGACAGAGACTTGGCAGCTCACCAGTGCAGGTGGCTTAAAAAGTATCTTTTCCAAGGTTTTCTTGTGCAACAGAGGAAGTTACAGCATATACTGTTTTTCATCTTTTATGCAATAAGTGAGGCTGGGATGCCACTGTATGAAAGGTATGAAAGGATAAGTCAGGATGAACACTGGACTTTCACACCACTATTCGTGTCCCATATGAAACCAGTAGTAATTGTTGACTTTATGCTACGTTACCTATAAATCTGCTAATGGCGGTTGTTGTTTATTAACTCCAGTTGCATAGTTACGTCAATCGTTAACCATGCGGCATTGTGTCTCAGTGTGTACGAGGCTGATACAAAACTTATTTACACAACTTTCAACATATCCTTATTTTGCAGAAAGGTACAATGGCTGACTTGGTTGTGCAGAGACAGTGGGGGGGCGCCCTGGGAGCTCACTGGGTAGAGCAGGTACCATTAAGGACCTCACCTGTTTGATTCTGGCACAGGGCCCTTTGTTGCATGTCATCCCCCCTCTCCCCCAAAAATAATGTTCGAAAAAATATATTGTTAATAGTTACTTACAAATAAAATAAATTTAAAAAATGCAAATACTACAAAATAATATCAAATCCTGCTGGTGTATATACAAACATGTGACATGTGCTAACTGCCAGGATTATTCTCTTTTATTACAACTTGGTACTTATTTCCGTAGCCGTGGCCACCCTCTCTATTGGTAATAACAATAACAACATTACGCTACAGTTGACCTACATACAACGTGAATTGCCAAAATCCAGGAATGAAGCAACAAACACAGGGAAGATGAGTTTATGTTTTACACAAACCCACATTTAGCCAAATAAATTTAAAAGTGAAAACAAACATCCAAACCCCCATAGCTGCACAGCATTCCTTATTACCAACATTACAGCCGCTCTGATCTTCGGACTGCTTGTGTTTTCCATCGGACTGCTTGTGTCACCACGTTCCCAGAACTTGGTATATACATTGTTACCATAACTAATAGGAATGATATCCATAACCATAATAATCCTGTAAATGAGTGTAGCATCACAAGTAGCCTGCTGCTGCATCCACTGAGCGTGAGCTTACCTACTTTTAATGTGTGTGTGAATAATACAGTGTGTGTGTGTGTGTGTTTGTATATGTGTGTCATTTAGGCCATAAGTGGATTGAATTTGGCTTTGCCATTTTGTGTGTTCAGTGTTGTCTTTGTTGCAGACTGTAAGTGGATTGACTCTGGGCTTTCTGCATTATTTTGGCAGTGCATCCTTTGTGTGTGAATTTATGTGCATGTGTGTGCCCGTGTGTACTTGTCTTTGTACTACTGGGTAGACTTCTTCCACTAGTGTCCACCCTGTATATGTGTGTGTGTGTGTGTGTGTGTGTGTGTGTGTGTGTGTTGTCCTGTATGTGTTGTCTTTGTTGTGTGGCTCTAATCCCCAGGTCCCCGGGGCTCCAGGGGAACAGCTGAAGCAGGGGCAGCGGTGGCTTGTCAGCCCGGGGCTCCCGCTGCTCCTCTCCCTTTCACTGCTCCCCATATGGTCCTGCAGCGCCGGGTCCCCGGGGGCCTGTTAGCGCCACACCACCCAGGCCTGGGCCCTGCCACCAGGCCCCTCTTGCCTCCTGTCTCACCCTTGCACCGGGGCCCGCTGTCACCTCTTAGTCCCCTCTACCCTCTCTCCCTTTGTAGTGCCCCCCCCCCCCCGCCTCTTCTTTTGATTGTCTGGCGTGCGTCTCGATATGAACCCATATCTTTCCTCTCTGTTTTGTTGTCTTCTGTTAAGCATGCACTCCTCCTCCCCTTCCTCTCCTCCTCTACCTTTTAATTTACGTTTCTTTTCTTTCCTGCCCTCATCTGTCTCTTATTTCACAGGGCCGTGCCCTTCTACGCTGTGCGGTGAAGTTAATATGAGGATTTATGGCTCCCATTAGATGTATGAATTATCTCCCTTTCTTACCAGCAGGAAACTTTTTGGAGAAACTTTCTGTCCACCCGTCGCCGACACTATAATGTGGTTGACGGACTACATGAAGCTAATGCATCTCGGTCCGGCCAGTGGCCCCACGACACCCGTGGACCCCAGTGACGTCGAGGCTCTCTGTCTCTTTAAGGAGTGATTTAGACTCTCCGGGCTCTCGGCAGACCTTGTTTCTAGAAAGAACCTCAGTTTATCTTCACCAACAGAGCCCCGAGCGTCTCTAAATCAGCTGTCACTACCTCTCTGGGATTACCAGGGATTTATAAATGAACAGGGAGTGCTGTGTCACACAAGTTATCAAACAGATCATAAAACACCATCCCTGGGATTTGACTGTTTAGTTACACATGCTGTAGCTGTGTCTTATGGTAATGCTGCAGCTTCGCTGAGTGTTGGCACTAGAGAGAGGATGTCTGTGATCTTGTTTTTTTTTCTGTTTTGAAAATGTGATTTGGCTGCATCTGAGCAACTGGATCTCCCTTCATACGATTTATCAAGTGAACCCAGGTGATGCTGTCTAGATGTCTTATAAGTGGAAATGCAAGTCTTCAGTTTAGATTTTTCCCACTGATTTAGTCTTTCTTGATCGAGCTTTTCACATCTCTCTTTTTCTCTTCTTTTCCTTGGATCCACGTATTGAGTCCTAGCGCCCTCTGTTGATAGCAGGAGGACAGTGTCCTAAAGCGAGCACATCACACCTCCTCTGGAGACAAGAAGAGTTAACAAGACATAACGAGTTTGACAAGAGCTCAGACAGTCCAATAATGATAAAAATTACAATTTTATTCACTCAATTCAAAATAAAAAGAAACGGTGCAGGACAACTTCATTGCTTCTTTACAGACTTAAACATGAAAGATATATAGTAATAAGCAGTGTTTTATTATTTTCAATATTTCTTTTGAAAAGAAGGAAGTATAAATATATTTACAAGTTCGCACTTTTGATGTGTCGTGATAATTCTTCCTTCACATGCATCAATACATTTGTTCAACCTTTGGCTCAGGACCCTATGTGAGGCCGCTGCATGTGAGATAGTGTCACAGGAGATTTGTCAGCCTTGGATTGTGATTTTCTTTTATATTTTGGCAAATGTCGCTGACATTGAACCTTTTGTTAGCGTACATGTAAGTGTTGAAATGACTAGACGACTAATTTATTAAATGACAGAAAGTTGACGATAAGAAGTTTGATAGCGGATGATTCTTTATTCAGCAATTATCAATGAAATATACCAAACATTTGCTGGTCTGAATTTCATAGTAACTAAAATATTTTTGGGTTTTGGATTGTTGGATTGACAAGATAAGCAGTTCTCCCTTTCCTCTTGAAAACAGAATGCACAAGGAAGATTACGATAAATGTGATTCAATGTAATAACAGTAGCACAGGTTACCACTTTATAACAGGGCGCTCCTTATAAAGGACTATACAGCACTTTGTATCTGATTGCTTTAATGGTTAAGGAATCGTTTGATCTAGCAAGAACTTTGGGTTGCCATGTTGTGAACACTTCTTTGGCTGGTGTATATTCTCCTTCAGAATGGATTTTAGCAACCTTTTTCATAGCTTATAACTGTTTTATAACATAAAGATGAATTGTGTATCGGTAACTCCTTGTTATTGATATTAACCCTTGATATCAACCCTTGTTAAAACATGTCTTAACAGTATATTGAGGTCATGCATATCCTTCAAATATTGTGCTACCTTTTAAATTTGACAAGTCACCTCCTGACTCCACGACTGCTGACCGCGTTTGGACAGTCTGAACTGCAGAAGTGGATCTGGAAATGAGAGATCCTCTGCTGTTTTTCCCGCTTTGAAACTCAATCTTTCAGGGTCCCCGTGTTGTGTCTCTGAGTGCAATATCCTCTGCTGCACTCACGCTGTCATCGGCTGCCTCTCGCAGCCTTCTTCTCTCTCCGTCTCTGCCTCCATCCACCGCTACCCCCCCCCTCCCCCTCCCTTTCCTCCACCCCCTCCACCTCTGCGCGCAGGGCTCCAGTGAAGCCTGCAGCTGGCCGAGGCCCCCCTCCTCTGGGCTAAAGACTCGGCAGGGGGGCAGGGCTCTGGATCGAGCTTAAAGAAAAGCAGGCAGATCAAGGACAAGAAATACTGGGGGAGAAAAAAGTAATGTATGATCCTCTCTGTGAACAACCCCACCAACCATCTCCACCTCCCCACCAACCTCACCCTCATCTCCGTTTCTATATATCTCCTCTCGCACTCTCTATCTCCCCCCTCGGAGTCTCCCCCTGTCCAGTTTGGTTTACCGCTGCTCTCTGGCCTAACTAGTTTCAGATGCAGGACAAAGCAGACATCCCTCCTCTGGAAGCAGAAACACAGAGTGACTTTACCTGTTCTAGACAGAGACGGCATGAGAGTCATGTCACTTTGGCCTTTAGGTGTTAAGTTGGCGCTCTTATCCAGAGTGATATAGTGGGCGTATAAAAAACTTCAATCACCAAAACATGAGGAGCAAAAGACAAGAAGCTCAAGGGTGAAGGCCAAACAGAATGTATTTATAGTTAATAACAATCACTTACTAGTGCCTTATAGATTTTGGCATCTCCCGCAGGTAAACATGTGAGTGTATATTAATGCTTTGGGTCCAGATGCTCTGCAGCTCTTGTAAAAGGTCAGAGGTCAAGTAGCATTCTTCCTTGTGAATTTTAAAGAGCCGGAAAAACAAAACAAGTGTCGACCTGAACCAGCAATCTGGAAACTCCAAAGTAGTTCTTATTACTAGCCTATGACTTATGTGTAGTAACTAATGTAGTAACTAACCATTAATACAACCATTAGTCACAACTCAACAGCTCCTTCATAGAGAGTGCCTTATTAAAAAGTAGTGCCAACAGTTCTGGTACATTGACATATCGAGACATGTTGCCATTACTGGAGCTGGATGAAGGTCAATAGTCATCATAGCTTTTAAATATTCCGTTGTCCCTTCAGCATGACGTATTTGAGAGACTAGATACAAATGAACTTATAAAACCAGTGCTTTTCCAATGATTTAACATTTAGCTATTTAACTACAAATCATATATAATCTTTGCTCACCATTTCCAGATACATGCTGAATAGCTTTACATTGTAAATGGACTGTACTTGTATGGCGCTTCTTTAGTTTTTTCTAGAGACTACATGTCATCCTTCACCCATTCACACCCATTCATACTCTGATGGCAGGGGCTACCATGCAAGGTGCCACCTGCCCATCAGGACTCTAACGAACCATTCGTACCCATTCGTACACCGCAGGAACAGCCTCTGGGGTTAAGTGTCGTGCCCACGGACACATGGACATGGACTAGCGGAGCTCCTGATTGAAGGACGACCCTGCTTTACCACTGAGCCACAGTCGGCCCATTTCACAATAATTCTTCAACCATTCCAGGCGTCTGTTGGTTTTAATGGTAGCTTTAGGTTACGTAATCTAAACAGCTCAAAATTGTTGTTCAGGTTCAACTTTTTGTAGAAAAATACAAAACTATTTCTTGGTTTGTCCGTTTAAATGCAGATTGATTTCAAATATTCTATAACTAAATACCATAATTATGATGTGCCTTTGATTCAAAGATATGAATGCTGATTATGTTCACTATGATGGATTCCACCAGTGCATCTTCATCTCATATGGGACAGAAATGAATAAAGACAATTATTTCCTGGAGCAGTAGGAACAATAAATCAGTTATAGATCAAATGGTGGTGATGTAAAGTGTAAGTGATAAGCACAGCTAAGTTATTTTAAAATACAATTCATCAAATCAAATCCTCTTGAATATCTGACTTCTTAACATACTCGTGATGCAGCAATCTTAATCTTTGTCGGAGAAACACAAAGAAGGATTTCATGTTCGCCTCGATGTTCTGCCAGAGAATGAAGCAGGTGTGTGTGTGTGTGTGTGTGTGTGTGTGTGGGTATATGCTGTGTGCTGTATGTGTGCATTGGCTTTATACCATGCCAGTCATGTGTCCTCCATCAACTATTGAGCTTTTGCCTCTGGTGTTTCATCAGGTGCGCAGCCTCATGTGTTAGTGCCTTACACAAGCAGATTAATAATTCCATTATCCATGTTCCATTCATTCGCTTTTCTCACTTTCTCTCCTCTGTCCGTCTTTGCGGCTGCACTCTCTCCTGCTTCTCTCTCTTTCTCTCCGTTCCATTTGCAAGGTGTGATATTGCTTTAATTGAGCAGAAACATGTGGAGAGATCAGACATATCTCGGGGGATTAGAGGAAAAGCTGGGAGTTTGTGCGACTGGCAGCCTGTGTTTGGAGCATGGGGTCTGCTGGGAATGAATGTAGTTAGTGTGACCCCTGACCCTGCGAGCTGTTGACGTGGAAGCTGGCCAAGAGGGGTCCAACAGAACGCTTTTGTTAATCTCATTCAGGACTCCCTGTGAACTGTGGACTGGGGGAAAGCTGGCAGCTCAGACCTGTGGAATGCAGAGCTCTTTATTCCCATGCTTTGGAAACAGAGGTGGGCCCTGGAACTAGCCAGGCTCCTTTAGCAGGACCTCCTCCACTCAGCTCAATCGACACTGACAGTTTCCTGGCTTAGGCTTGCCAACTGGCAGGGCAGCGGTGCAGGGGGGACAAATGCGCCCCACCAGGGCTGCAAAGGCCACGGGCAGCAGGACAGAACTTCTAACAGGCCGCTACAGTAGTGTGCCACTGTTTGGAGAGTCCCAGTTAAACTCACGACATTTGCAGAGCCTATCTGCATCAGCTTTGGATGCACAAATACAACGACACCGGCATGTATGGTCAGAGGTTTCAGTATTATATGGAATAGCAATGAGAGCCTAACCGCCCTCTGTCATTGGCACCATCTCAAGTCATTTAAAGGAGCTGTATGCAGTATTAAGACCATTAATATATCATCAAACAACGATCATCTATAGATATAGAGGAGTAATGTCTACCTGAGCACAGAATGAAGTCTCTCTCCCTCTGTGTGTGTTGATATCAGAGCTTCTCCTTTCTTTGTTCACAGCCGACCATGGGCCTTTTAGTGAATGTTAGTGCATGTGCGCGTGCCTTTTAGTGCCTGTTAGTGCATGTGCACGTGCCTTTTAGTGAATGTTACTGCATGTGCGCGTGCCTTTTAGTGCATGTGCACGTGCCTTTTAGTGCCTGTTAGTGCATGTGCCTTTTATCTGATGGCTTGCATTTAGCCTTATTGGCCTTTTTTATTGTATCACCATATCCAAAGATTTTAACGGTTACTGTGGAGAGCACAAGGTTAACATAATCGATGACCAATTCTTTGGCATGCTACTGTCCAAAAATGGAATCTGTAGAAATCCCTGAGGACCTGTTGGAACCCCCTAAAGGACCCCTGGGAGCTCCCCATCCTCTCAACCTTATGGAAACCTCTTCTCTGCAGGCTGCAGCTGTGGGGATATGGGGAGGTCCCCAGTACACGCAGGACATTAACCACTCACTGGTTAGGCCAGATCAGTCAAGATTAAATAAGTGTACCCCTCCACTGGTCTGAAAGGAAAGCTGTTGGAGACTAAGTGGTAATCTCTCAGGTTGATGGAATGAAACCCCCAAGCACATATTCATATTCATAGACACTTCTCTCGCACTCTGACGTTGAAATGTGAATCCTAGGACTAGTACAATACTGAACCAGTCCAACAAATAGCATCATATTTATAATTCTGTGTTTCCAGAAGAGCGTAGCTGGTAGACAGGAAGTAAGGAAGTCATGCTTTGGGAGGAGAACTCCTCCTGCTCCCACAGCGCTGCCAGTCAGCTGAGTCCGCTGCTCAGCGGAGGTGGGGGAAATACCTGCGGGTCCACACAATAGTGCTGCTGGGATTACAGGCACCCCTGCTGGTGAGCAGCCCGGCAATGCGGGAGGGAGGGGGAGGGATGAAGGGGAGGTGTGCACAACATCAACATCTACAGCTTCCTAAACTCGCCCAGGGACTGATGCAGTCAAACCCTTGATCAAGGTTTAAAGGTATTTCATTATGTTACAGAGTTGTCACAAATACAAATTTATCCGACAAAAGTTAACAATCTGGTGACATTTAAGATACAGAAACTACTCTTTAACCATAATCTCCCCTTCCACATTCAAATAAAAAATAAAAAATAAGTGCTGCTTCCCCAACCAGCCACAAATATGTCAAAACCTAAACAATACCTTGTCCCAACCAACACACACACACGCACACACACACACACACACCTCCTCACCCTCCACTATTCTCCTAAGCTCTCTCCCTAACATGCAGGCTGGTGGCCATGTCCTCCTCCAGTGTGTGTGCTGGGCCCAGGCCTGTGATTTACCTGCTGTCCCTCGCTTTAACGCACCCCATATGGTAAACAATGGCCCATAACCCGTGAAGCTCTAATGCTACATCCATACTACTCCGTTTCTACTTGGAAGCAGAGTTGTCAAATAGAAACGATCTCCGTCCACACGGGAGTTTCAGCATCATTCTCGAGTTGATCTGCATCCACACGGCAGCCTTCGAAGGCAAGACAGCACGTGACCATTAACGTACACTGGGCATGCGCGTGACGGTGTAAACAGGAAGTGGATTGCTTGCTTAGTTAAAAAAAAATACGACAGAGTAATAAAGTAGTCTTTAATAATGAAAGGTTGTATTTGATACTTAAGATCTTCCTCTAAAATCTTCCTCTATAAACTCAAACAGACACAGTTCGTGGAAAGTTTTAGAAGTTTTATTTTTCAGACGTAGTTACAGCGCTGCGGGTCTCTCTCTCTCTCGCTCTCTCACATCAGGGGATAAGCTGGGTCACCCAGCAGAAAAACAGGGACAGCATCTTCACCCTCTATCAATTCTTTAGGGAATGGGGGAATTGCTCCATCTTTTAGCTCTGAACATCATGTAACATGTCCGAGTAGCTAGCTTCTAAGCTAATTTTAACATTACCGCCAATGGGGAAATGCTAACCGCGATTAGCATTAGCGAATATAATATATCTTCGTACATCTTTTCATGCTTCATACAGACATACTTACAGACTAAGGTCTCTCAAGGCTACCAAACGGAAGAAGTAAAACGAAGCAGCGTGTATTCTCATTAGAATCTAAAAACAACGAGGCACTAACTGTTGTTGTAACTCGTAGCTCTGAATAGCATTTACGGCTAACTGGCTTGGCCGCATAATAGGGCTGATGACGCCGCTGGTCACGGCGCTGGCTAATCGCCCCAATAACAGCTGCTTCCTCCACAGAAATACAGACTTTTACTGCCATTTGTTAGATACTTAGTTATCCGATTCTGGAGTTACTACACAACAGTACAGTTCTTTGAACGCTTGAAATTAGTTATCCATGTTGAAATGAATTACAGGTCGCCCTGGCTGTTTGTTTTCTTCCGGGTACGGGTCACGTGATAGTGAGTGTAACGAATCAGGGACGGAGACGTCATGGCTGCTAATAGCCAATCCAGTAGCGAGCACGGGTGTGGGCTCATTTTTTCTAACACACATCCGTTTCCGACCGTCCACACGCAACCAAAACCCCGGAGTTTTCAAATACCTCCAACCTCGGGGGAGTTTTCAGACTCCTCCGTTTAGGGTGCTCCAAAACTCCGGCGTAGTGTGGCCGCTCAGTGTAAACGTAGCAAATACGGAGTAAAAACGGAGTAATGTGGACATGGCCTAAGTGAGACAGGAGTTAGCTCTGCTCTGTCTGCAGCACAGAGCTCGACTCTGTTGGCTTCAGTGTTTGAACTGCACAGTATTTAGAATGAAGACAGATTTTTTTCAATTCCTATTTTTGCTACTGAAGTGTATTTATTTCGACGATGCCACCAGGTAACAAAGAGAGGCAAACTTTGTACATGTGGTGCTGAGAGTGTATGTGAGCTTGGTAATGCAGTGAGTGCATGTGTATGTGGTGTTCCTGAGCTGTCGTTGGCAGTTCTCTCTGCTGAGCAGATGGAGTGGAGAGGGATTCTGGCTGCAGCTCTTCATGTCATATAAAGTTTTTTCTCAAAGCTGCTTCTATTCCTTTGTGTCTACACAAAATGAGTAAGTGTTGAACACATTTAGTCACATTTCTAACCCAGTTACTCTTGCAATAGGCTTGTGTAGATGAGTAAAGAGTCAGTTGACCCAAATCATCAACCCAAAGCATAATCTCTCACTTCCTCTTCTGGTATCAATAGTTAACATTTATTTGTTCATGTTTTGTTTGTCATGTTTTAGAGACATTCGTTTCTGCCTCCTCTCCACGAAGGAGGTGAATGGAATTTAATTTGTGGTGCTCACAGAAAATAAATCATTTTTATTATTTCAGATTTAGAAAATCAACAACAATGGGCCTTTGCAGAACCAGTTATCACGCTGGATAAACCATATCAACCCTTTCTCCTACAAAATCACGTTCCCACAGTAGTGGGCCGTGTGTTTTATACCTGGGCCTTCAGTGCTGTCCTACTACAGTTGAACCACCTCCTAATAACCTCATTATGATGCCACAGCTATGGTTATTATTTGTTTCTAGGAGTGTAACAATACACGTATTCGTATTGAACCGTTCGGTACGAGGCTCCTGGTTCGGTACGCATTAAGAACCAAACAATACGTTTGAATAATACTATTGCATTTGGAAAATGCAGAAGCTTAAATTGTGGGAAATATAATGTTCTCTCGGTGGAGCCACTGCGCTCAACATGGCAACCCACCCGACGTAAGAGGCAACGTGCTGTCTGACACGCCCACCACGGAAGAACAACATTCTACTCTGGTGAGGCACGTGTGTTCTGGGAGGCGCGCTACGCTAAACTAGCTTAGCAGGAAAACCAACAGCAGCACACACGCTACACTCTCCCCGCAGCGTTTAGGCAGCTGTTCCCTACTGATTCAAACAGGGCTAAAGCAGCTGCCACGGCCCATTTCACCAGACCATAATCCCTGCTTCGTTAAAGAAAACAAAAGCCCAAACAGAGAATCAAATGTCCGAAGCACCCGCTGCTGCTCTGACAACAGACGGCCGAACCGTTCCAGTAGGAAGTCCTTCTCGATTCATGGACGCCAGTGAAGACAGTCGAGCCTCCCCAGTTGTATTTCTTGAATACATTTTAATGCGTTTGAGGGCTGAAAATGCCCGCTGACCAATCACGTATGCTTATGCCAGTTGGAAGGCTCTGACATATCAAAGAATACGCCCAACATGACGATTAACAATATCATCCCCATTTACTTAAACTGCAAAGGGTTTCCTGCAGGCCCCGGGCCTCTCTTCTTACCTAGAGAGAGCTCTCCTTAAAACAAGCTGTGCTGGACGCAGAGCAACTGAGGAAGACAGATGCCTTGCAATGAGATAATAAGCTAATGGGAAAAATATTTAGATTATATGTAGTGTATTGAAAAATAATAAAATAGCTATAACTTTGTGATTCTGTCTAGGCCAGCGTTGCTGGTTCTCATGCACCAAAACTGCACTCAATTAACGGTTGCAGTTTTAAACAGTCTTAAGTGGTTAACGGGCAAAACGCAATGGTAAACGTATGGTTTGGCCTAAAAAGACATCCTGTGTGGTTCTCACAGGACATGAGCAGCAGTCTCCTGGTGAGAGGAGTTTGACCTCCCTATGCAGACTTCTGCAGACTCATGTAAAAGTTATTTGTGATGCGTAAATGCAAACGTTTCCCTGAAAATGTAATTCACAAAGCAGTTTTGTTTGATGGGAAAGTCATTTTTAGGAGACAGCGATGTCCACATATAGTTTTTTATTGGAACTTTAAAGAGAAGAAACAGGTCTCATGAAATTAGTTGTGAGTGTGTTTTGTGGATCATCCAAAATAACAGGGTTTCTGAGTCAACATGTTGCTTTTGGGTTTTTAAATATAAATTCTCAATGAAGAAAAATGCATCTACACTGCAATGGAGCAGAGACAGAAGTCCAGCAAATATAAGTAGCCTAATATCCAGAAGACTGACGACCATGAGGATTCCATACCTCATGGTTTCATGTGTAGTACATACAACCAAAATGATTAGCATGGCTGAATATGACCCGTACTAGTACGCACATGTAAAATAATCTACATCTCATTTTGTTTTATTACGTTATTATAATTCATGACTGGAATTCCTCTTTTTTGACTTTTTTCAACATTTAATGAACATGCCCTTTTTCCACATGGGATACACATTTTATAATAATTATATTTAAATGAACAATTTGACATAGTGCAATGTGCTCAAATTGACTTAATGGGAAACGCTACAAGCAAAACCATTGATTTTCATGCACTGATCAATTTAGAGATTTTTTGCTTCATGTCTTCTTTCAGGCTAGTTGAAACAAAACATCCAAAATAAACATTTCGGCGTTTATTTTATTACTTTGTCTATTTGTTTCTGCAGAATTCTCCTAAATTCCCCAACAGTTAGCGTCAGATAATACCTCATTTGTATATTTAAACACAACATAAACATGTTATACAAAACAATAATTATCTTAATGTAAGTAATCAACTGAGGACATTTCATGGGGATAATCTCTTAGTAAATGTTGTTACCCTATTCACCTGTGGTGTCTTCAAAATGTATAAAACATCTCTTTAAAGCCCGTTTTCTCTAAATTAGTTTTTTTCTCTCAGACTCTGATCCAGAAATCTCCACTCCACTCACACTTACATACACCAAGCTCTACACTTTCATTCCTCTCTGTATTCTGAAGGCTTTTACTGAGATGTTTGTTGATATATCCTTGATAGCCTGATTTATACAACATTTTATTACTACAAATATGAAGAAAATCTATTTATTATGGCTGTATTTTCATGGATTAAACTCCTATACAAGGGTACATCTGTAGTTACAAATGGTAGGCAATCACAATACTTCACATTGTCAAGAGCAACCCGTCAGGGCTGTCCGGTCAGCCCACTGTTATCTGCTCTGGCCATAGAGCCCTTATCCATCACACTCAAGTGGTTAACATCAATAAGTGGATTTTTTAGAGGAGAGGAAGAGTATAAATTATCTTTACATGCTGATGATTTATTATGATATATATCAGACACTATTCTAAGTCTACCTCACATTATCCACGCCTTGTTAAGATTTGGTACATTTTCTGGGTATAAACTCAATTTTAGTAAAAGTGAATGCTACCCTGTTAATAACTTGGCGCTTCAAATTCAGGATAACATATTGTCGTTCAAAATGTCGAGAAATGGCTTTAAATACTTGGGCATTAACATCACAGGAGACATGCAGAACCTTTACCAAGAAAACCTTTCTTCTCTACTTGAGAAAGTCAAATTAGATCTGAAGAAATGGAAAACAATTCACTTATCCTCGGCAGGGAAAGTGAATTGTGAAAAGTGAAATTTAAGGATATGTACATAAACTGTATATTTGCCAGCTTTGAGGATTTATCACACAAATTTAGCGTTCCTCGGTCCGGCTTATTTCGATATTTTCAAATCCGCCACTTCCTTAAGTGTCATGACCCTAACTTTCCAAACATCTCTTCAGTGTCAGGCTGAGATGATATGCTAGAATTCCCATTCGACTCAAAAAGGCTCATTTCAAGAATACGTGACTGTATAGAATCTCTTAAAAACGTAACCCTGGCGAAAATAAGGGCGGACTGGGAAGGTGAGCTAGGGGGTGACATAGAAGAAGACATGTGGAACGGTGCTTTACAAAGAGTGAATGACACTTCCTCTTGTGCAAAACTTAGCAGAATACAATTCAAAGTTCTACATCGAGCTCATTTCTCAAAAGCCAGATTAGCTCAAATGTACTCTAATTCAGATGCTAGTTATAACAGATGTCGTAACACACCTGCCAACTTAACTCCCATGTTGTGGTCACGCCCTGCTCTGGCATCTTACTGGTCTGTGATCATTAAAACTCTCTCTGAGGCTGTTAATATTGATCTCCAACCCAATGCAGCATCAGCTATATGTGGTGTCACAGATAGACACCCCTCTACAGTCTACAATAAGAAAAAGACATAAAAACATCATGGCGTTCACGACACTTCTTGCTCGTAGAAGAATATTGTTGATTTTGGAAATCAACAAATCCACCGAAGGCGTCTATGTGGTTTAGTGAGCTGATGCAATTCATACAATTAGAGAGGATAAAATACTCACTTTGGGGCTCAAGGAACAAATTCTTCAGGTTTGTTGTTTGTTTGTATATGTTAACAAAAAGCTGAAAAACAATGGAAATATTAGTCAAAGTACATGTTTACTGTATTCTGTGTCTGCCAATATTTCAATTATAAAATTCAAAATAAATATAAATATATATATATAGCAACAAAATTAAACAAGAATATTGAACTCTATCCAATGATCATGTAAGCAACATAGCACACATTTGATAAAACATAAAATTCCAGAAAATTTGTAATACAAAAAAATAATGGTCTTAATGTAAGTAATCAACTGGGGAAGTTTCAAGATGATGTGTATCAGTTAAAGTCTTTTCCCTGTTCACTGGCTGTGTGTCCCTTATTATATCTCAAAGACAGACAGACAGAGACAGGTTCTTACCGTACTAATGATTAAAAATCATCAAATTACATGCACATGTACACGTAAAAAGATGCCTAAGTATGTGTCTGTTATAACTGAAGAACCCCTCCCCCTCCCCCCCACACACACACACACACAGCCATTAGATCCAGTGCTCATGTCCACCCTGGCTACTTTACTCACGATGCTCTGAGCTTCATAAAGGGGACGAATAGTGAGCGCTGTGGGACATTCACACTAAATAAACTTATATGTTGATACACCACAGCACAGAGGTGGAGAGCTAGTGGGGCGTGTAACTGCATTTGGGCCCGCCCCTCGGGGGGTTTGTAGCCAATGTGGCAGTAAAGATGTCAAAGCCAACAACCGGGAGGGCTTCTTGCAGCGAGAGAGGATGTCGTTATGTGAAATGCAAAAGCCTCTGATTCCTGCTCAGTCTCCACTTTAAGGTCTTCGCAGTGGTCCAACCCTCCTGCCAGATATCACAGCTAAACTTTTAACCTTGGTGTGTCCCACAATCTGCTGTGGCCTGGCTACGGAGGTGACCCTGACACCCCCTGGTCCTGGCCCTTCAGCTAGCCAGCACTGTGTTTCCTTTGTTTAACCCCTGACCTGAGAAAACAAGACGTGTTCCAGAGTTCTGAGGGGACTGAGGGGAAGGGGAAGTGTTTGGTTACAAATTAAATATATGCGTGTCATAAGCCATAAATCGGCAGGCCTGCTAGCAGCGCTGCTACTGAAACGGCATGTGGTACCAAGGCTCCCACCATAAAGTTTTAAGGCCTCACTTCCATCTCTGCTTTTCAAAGGGGATTTGGATGATGACTGGACGCAAGGCAAGATGGATCCCAGGTGTCAGGAAAGGAAAGAGGAAAAGGAAGGAGCAAGGAAGAAAAAGACAACAAACGGATGGATAAATGAAGTAGAATAGCGGTAGAAGTAGACAGAGAGGAGTGAATGATATTTAGTTGGCATGGTTGCAGTTGAGTGATGATGAATTGAAGAGAAGGCCAAATTGGTTGTGCTGAGAATTATGAAGTTTGGATAATTTTGCAGTAAAAGGAACATGATTTGAAATGAAAATAAAGTGAAATGGAGAAAAAAAAGATCCGCAAATCCCAAACTGGAACTTTTAAGAACTTTGAGAGGACTTGAAATTGAGTTTTTAGTGTATAAATGGTCATCTTGGCAGTGGCCTAATTCTAAAAATTGGCAAACAGGTTGATGCTGGAGGGTATGCATCGTGACATTTACAGTATTTCTCAATCTCTGGTTTCCCCTCTTCTGTTGAGGTGTTTGCTGTATCACTGCATCTTTTAGCCGTGTTTGTTGTAGTCATCTTTGTTGTGATAATATGTAACATCTGCTTCTAACTCACAGCACTGCCGTGGCCCATT
This sequence comes from Anarrhichthys ocellatus, assembly GCF_004355925.1. Lineage (NCBI taxonomy): Eukaryota > Metazoa > Chordata > Actinopteri > Perciformes > Anarhichadidae > Anarrhichthys > Anarrhichthys ocellatus. The sequence continues at coordinate 708,982 of NW_022280146.1, forward strand.
ATAGTAAATTATAGTAAAATATAGTAAAGGTCGTACAGGCCTCGTAGTTAAAGGCAAACAGCTAACAAAATGAAGCTAAACAACAGCTAATTTATCCATATATCCTGTTAGTGTCCTTAGTGAATACTTAAACACCTCTTCTACCTGCTGAATCAAGAACTACCATGTACCAAACAGTCCCTCTCTCCTCCCTGTGAGAGCATTCAGGTTTCTTCTCTTTGTGACAGACAGCAATCAGCTCCTGTGTAATCCCAGGGCTTTGGGCTGAGCAAAGTGTTGACAGCTAGACAACACAGCCTGCTCCGAGCTCTGCACAATGTGATAAATGATACAGATATAAATTCTGCACACATTCGCCAGATGTGACTCAATCTTAAATTCACTTTTCACATTTTACTTAAATCCAAGATTTCTTCATGGTGGTTTAGGTCATATTTGAGTATCTGTTTAAGAAGCATATTCCTTAGAATTAAAAATGAATGGTCATATGTGTTGTGCTTAAGATCAGGACGCCTGTTAAACTCTTGTTCAGCTGTAGTGGATATAAATGCACATGCTCTTATTTTTACTATTTTGAAAAAGGAGAATGTCTCATACCCCTACAGAGCATCCCGAACATCAGGAATTTCATATTGCAAACACTTCTGTAAATGCCAGAGCAGCATTGGTTTGGATCAGCGTGTGTGCATGTGTTGCTCGTGTTGAGTGACACAGGTCAGGTGTGGGTTTTCCAGGCTGTAATGTGTTTGTGTGATGCGGGGGGGAACAAGGTCATTCCTGTGTTGATGTGGCAGTCTCAATCTCTCCTCTGGGACCTGCAGGCGGCGGAGCACTGATACATACTGGCTTGGATTACTCAGTCATGAACTCTTAGGGGCCCACAAGAATTACACCAACTGCTCTGTTGCTCTTTCTGCTTGATGCTACAATGACTGTTCAATTTAGCAGAAAAGCTTCAAATTTGATGCTACGTACTTCTTTGCCAGGAAAGAATATGATAATAGTTATCCAATTAACTGGAAAATGGCACCTCTTATCCTTAGAGCCACAACTCAGTTCAACCAGGCATCACACACATACTGCTGGAATCAGTTCAAGCGCTGGAGAGCTAAAACCTACAAGGCCCGGAGAAACGACACACAAAGATCGTTTCCACCGCCTGATTTTTATTTTTATCTTTGATTGTCAGGAAGGAGCTTAAATCTTCAGGAAATCTTTAAAAAAAAACCTGGAAAGCAACCAGCAGCTGTTTATATGCAGTGACATGTTTGCAAAAAAAAAAGACCAAAAAAGAGGCAGCATTTGGTTGAAACCCTGGATGGAGAGGCGTGTGGGCTGAGTGAACTTTTTAAAAGTGTTTTAAAGTGTGTTACCAGCATCAGTCACAAATAGATTAAAAAAAAAAAA
>NW_022280146.1:710398-747540 GCF_004355925.1 Anarrhichthys ocellatus
CACTGATTTTCAGATCTTCAAAGGTGAGAAATACATCAATGGCAAACACTGTGGAAATCACTTGTCCCAGGCCAGTATCCATTTGATACCAAGTCTTTTAACTGTGGTGTCCACTGGCAGTTTTCACAGGTCAGCAGAGGAACATGGAGGTCATAACGACCTGTTGGGACAAGTAAATCAAATTTACATTTAAGGCAAGAAAATGTTTGTGCACTATTACAAATGTTGAAAGATATGTTACCATTTATATTGATGACGATCACTTTTTGTCCACCACTGACTGACACATTTTCTGCATCACAGCTGCAAATATTTTTGGGCAGAGTAAATGGCAGTAGACGAACTATGTAAAAGATAAAGGGATAATAGTTAGTTCTACCGGGTTGGAAGAAGGGCTTTGTAACTGCCCCCTATCTGTTGTGCAAAGTGTATTGCCGATGGACAGCAATATCACATTTGGAGCAAAGCATTTGTTTGGGATCTTCCCTGCCTCCAACATGGCCTCAAGAAGCTGAGGTCTTGCTTTCTGCCATCTTTCAAGGCATAAAGCCTGACGTATTGTCCATCTTCGACCATATGAGGCAGATGAGGCTTCAGTGGAATTTGAACGTCTACCATCATCCTCTTCAACTGCTTCTAGCAGTTTTTGCAGTTATTTTATTTGAATATCTTGAGAAATAAAGTAAACAGATAACAGACCAAATAGATGGAAAATAAATAATCAGACAGATTGATAAAATAACTTTGAGGTGGCTAATAACATTCAGTGTCATGTTCACCTATATTGTTTTAAGGAAACTAAATTATTCGAGTAGAAGTAAAATGCCTTAATGAGTGACTTGAATGGATACAATAATCTAAATAAAAACAACAGCATTATAGTATTTTGATGGAATCTTAACAATCATATTGTGAGTCTCTTGTACGTCAGAGGTGAATGTGCCTGCAGAGCAACACATACAGAGAATTAATGTCAATACTACATTTGACCTAAACTGTGACCTTTGACTCAATATTGCATCCATGTTTACAAGGTTCATTTAGCACATTACCATTACTTCTTTTTTTCTTTGTAATACAAGTTGTACTTAATTTATCTTATAATTCATTTGAAAGTGTGTCCGGTACATATGGCCCCATACATACCAACTATATATAGGACAAACTTGCAAGAATTATAAGTGCTTACCTTCTGTACTGTCAACATGTTCTGCAGAAATATTATGTTGCTGCGTCTGGCAAGATTTTTTCTGACGTTTGGAGTACGCTAGGAAGACAAGGATAGTGATTACAAAATGTAATTATAAAAAAGCAAGGGAATAACAGTGACACAGTATGATTTGGCATTACATACTTTTTGAGGAACTGTGACTCCGTACAATCAGCCGCCCAAATTAGTCTTGTTTTCTCCATTTTACTGCAGGCAGACGGCCCTATACAGTATGTTGATGAAAACGTCACGTCACTTCACCACCCAATTACAATTACCAGTTAAATCACAGTATGACAACTGCTAAATTAAATGTAAATATAGCTTTTGGTAAGCAGCAATTACCTCCTTCATTTTTACTTTAGCACTGAGTTTAGCTTTAACTTCGGAGATTTCCAACTTGTCTTCATGAGAGTCATCGTCATTAAAATTTCCATAGATCCTTCAAGGGGACTGTCTCCCAGCCATGGTTCTCTGGTATCTGAAGGTATCACAAACAGAAACTGTAGCCTATTTGAAAAAGTTGTACTATTAGGCTGGTTGAAGACACGAGCTTATACAGATTGTAAATAGCAATTTAAAAAAAATCTAACGCTAACATTATTTTTCTTAGCTCCCAGTACATTATAACAGCTAACATTTAGGTTAGCTTAAATGTAAAAGGGCTTTGACAACAAATGTAAGGCTATATTTTTATTTAAGGTGAAGTAACATACTCACTTCGGATGGAATTAGTTCAGAATGTTTTCAACAAATAACCTGGTGGATCCCCAAATAATATTTGTCTGCTGACAGAAAAATAGTAGAAATATGGACCCACAGGAGTCGAACCGCTGATTATGACTGACCCATGATGTTCAAGTGTTATCTGAACTACCACTGAGCCACGGAGCGAAGATGATGTGTTGAAGTACTCATCGTGTAACATTCACATTAGTAAATGCTTCACAATAATACAACCTAAACTTGAGCGAATAGGTATATAATACAGTAACCTTGTAATATATCTACAATATAGTCAAACACTGGCTGCCGTTTCTTCTTGCATCATTTACAACCACCGAAAGCAAATACCCAATTGCAGTCGAACCGTGATCATTTTACGCGCTTTGTACCACAACAGTGATAAAACATGGAGGCATCTCAAATGTGAGCAAATTTAAATCATAAATTGTTTTCTGATCCCCATGGGGAAATAGTTGAACGTAACAGCTCTTGTAAATACGCATGACAAATACAGGAGTAGGTAAAATGTCTGTATGCTAGAATATACAACACATGTAGAGAAATACAACTAAAGTAATTCAATAACACTAATTTGTGCAGTAAAAACATTCAATATATAACTAGTGTGAATAAATACTAATTGTTTATGAAAGATCTGTTTTGTAGAGTACCTAGACTTTTTTTACATAAGGAAAGACAATTATGATAAGTAAGGATTGACAATCTCTTTTATTGGGCAAGTATGTGTACAATAACAATTTTACAGGGTTTCTTTGAACTGCGCTCAATCCCAGGTTGAACTTCCACGACACAATTTCAGGCACATGCCCGACATGAGTAGTCCTGGAGTCGTGGAGGGATGGCCTACGTATCCCTGGTGAAACCACAGCGTGCAGGTGGTGCACTCAATCTGAAAGTGAAAAATGTTGCCTTGAGCATTTTCTTACATTTTGTCTGGTTGACATCACTCATCCAGATTAGGATGTAAAATTAAGCTATTTTAACTTCATTAAACAGTCATTCCTTATAATCCTGTGGCATTGTATGAATCTCAGATACTGTGTGTAAATCTTAGCTGTGTTCCTTTCTTTGTTCCTTCAGCTGCTCCAGTGTCCTCCGAAAGTGCAAAGACGTGCAAGTTAGGTGACTTAAACTATACATTTTCAGTCGCTGTGGGATTGTGAGTGTTCACCCGGTGATGTTGAGGTAAGGTGCACCCCAGTCTTCCAGCCAAATGTTGTTGGTCAGGATATAAATTAATCTCTTACCCACTCGTCAATATCAGCCCCTGAACCGAGCTCCCCACAAACCCGACACTGTTGGGATAGGTCATCTGTAAAAATAAGTTATTAATGTTGGTTAATGCCGACACAGAAACTACATTTATGTATACCTGTTAGAGTCCTGTATATCTGAGTTATTCAGCAGAGTCACTGCCATGTCCAGCCTCAACTTCGCCACACCCTCACGGTCCACAGGGTACTGAATTGTTTTCTTCAATAATATCTGCTCTGCAAGCTAAAAATTCCAGATAAATTTAGTTGTTTTTTTTTTTAATAATGACAGATGGCCACAGAGAATCACATTGTTACCTTGCGCACAAACACGCCACATGAAGTGGCATCCACTTGAATGATATGATCAATTGTGGAGCATGTCCATCTCCCAACTGCTGGACACTTCTTACGGACTAGTGCTCTACAAAGACATCACAGATTGATTACAGTTAGCCATTTTTACAAACATGACAATTCAGGATCAGATGAATGATGTTTGATAACAACAAAAAAGTACTTCACAAGGACACTCTCGTCTAAGCAGTAGTAACAAGAATTATTATTTAATTAGATAGGTGTTGCTCCTTAAAGATTAGCCTAAATGCATGATTTTTTTTCACACATTAAAGCTGATATTTCACGTACCTTGTGACATCTTTGCATTTATTAATCTGCTCTTCAGTGGCTCCAAATGGGTCGAGGTATAACGACCGCATTTCCTTAAGATACATGATCTATAGAAATGGAAATACCAATTATAGCCAAGCCGTCATACATCACATGACTCAGTCTAGATCTGAACATTGAAGATTACTTACAATGAGTGTCCAGTGTCCTCCGTTACAGACCGCTCCAGCTGCCACATCTTGCTTTAAAAGGTCCAACTGAAACAAATTAAAATAAATGCAAAACACACACCGTTAGCATTTTTGTCATATATACATACACACACGTGTCCTACTATATTGCTCTACTCACCCTTCTTAAACCACCTTTGTGAGTTCCCTGCCAGAGTGCCGTCATCATATAAGTGTCCAAAATGCATTCGCATTCGCTTTCCACCATTGTTATGTATGCATTCATGATCTATGAGTAAAACAGTAAGTTGTCATCAATGTCAAAGTAAAATATCAGTCCAATATCTTTTTTTCTTTTTAAGTACCTCTCCCTCCAACTGTTTTCCTGGGGCCAAGACCATCAGATTTTCAGAAAAAATTTGATATGGCCCAATCCTTGACCACAGCGTCTCCCCTCTCCGTCCTGTCCATACGTCTTGGATTACTGTAAACATAACAATGAGTTATTTGAGAAATTCAAAGTTTGTGATTGGATTTTGTATCAGTTTACTTACAAGTTTCAACGTTGGTTGTTTCTTGGCCCTTGTATGGAAGTTCACAACCAGTCGGTGGTGTTGATGTGGATGTTTGTGGACCAGCCAGAGGAGAAAGATCCAACACTTGTTTCAGTTTGGCTGGGATCCTCTCCTATGGCTGGAAATAGTGAGTCATGTGGTCTATGTTGGTTTTGGTTGCTTTTTTGCCCTTTTCTGTGGAAAGGACGGCACTTTTCCCTTCCAGCTGGGCTATTTTGTATGGACCTAACATGTCTGCCTCCATTTTTTCCCCCCTTTCTTTGCTCCTGTCGAATTTCTCTTTCTTTTACGGACCTTTCCTGGCCTTTTTTTATATTTTCTTGGACCTCACTAAAAATATCTTTGTGGTGGCGGGGCATGTTCGGGCTCAGCTGCAGAGGGGACAGAGTGGGGGAGTGGTTCAGGGAACGGTGCCGGGAAGAGGCTTAATTATGCGCAGCTGAAACCCATCTTGAATTGTGTGTCTCTCTCTCTCTCCCTGATATAAAAACACTAGTAGTGATGGAGGCGGGAGAGAGCGGGGCAAGAGACACAGACTGGCTGTGGGGCAGAGAAGTCGGGAGACCTCAGGAAGACCCACACGGCGTGCGCTCGGAGGAAGGTAGCAGAGCGCACGGCCCAGTCCAGCCTGTCTAAATAAAACTGAATAACTAAATAAAGAACGTTTGAGAAACACTATTTGACCGTGTGCTGGCGTACTTGTGCTCCCATGACCCACAGGCGTAGCAAGAGATTGTTACAATCTTTTTTTTTTTTTAGTCCTTGACTTAGGGGTCCTCTCGTGCCACCAGGCTGCAGACTTTATCCTCTGTTACCTGCCACAAATCACAGTTACAATGTTGAGGAAATAGATGATCCAAAGTCAATGTTTTAAAAAAAGGATGACAACATTAGAGAATCTTACGTCATACTCCTTTGGCACCTCTGAAGGGTACCGCGCCTCCCTCCCAAACATAAGAAAATAGGGACTATACTTGGTTGTCAACTGTTTTTTGGTGCAGAGGGCAAACATTGTTGACTGGAGGACTCTGTCCCATCTTGTCGGATTATCGACCACCAGTTAGTTCAGGGACCTAAAAATGCAGAAATCAAATACAGGCATTTGGTACGATAAAGCAACCTATTTTCATAAAGTATATCACTACTGATTGCCTGATTTTGTTCTGAACAGGTAATCAGTTAGTTATTCTATGAAGAGCTCAAATTCATTGAACTATTGAAATGAAAATATACCTCTGTATTGTGCCATTTAATTTTTCAACAAGGCCATTGGTCTGTGGATGGTAAGGTGACCAGAGGCTTCTCTCGATGCCCAGCTTCTCACACAGGTTATAGTTGACCTTAAAATTAACATTTGGTTAACGTGAAATAAGCATGCACAGCAGTAAACCTACATATTGGAGATTCGTAATGCATCATCGGTATACCTTATTGCGGAACACTGAGCCCTGGTCTGTTAGCAGTCTTTTAGGTGCACCAAATTTGTAAAAGAAATCAAGAATACAACTCACCTCATCTGCTGTTTTGCTCTTTAGTGGGTAGGCCTCTGCCCATTTGGTGAAATAATCAACCATGACGCATATGTACTGATTGCCCCCATCTGTTACCGTCAGTTTTCCCACTAGGTCCATACCCACCAGCTCAAGAGGCTCCGTTACCTGGGAGAAGAAAGAAAAGACTAGCATTAAAAGATCGTTCTGGTGTTTAAAAAAAAATAATTTCCTTTACCTCTATTGGAGTGTACTACTGCCTTTCTTTGATATTGGCCCTCTTGGCCTGGCACTGTGGACACTGAGCAATCTAAACAGACCAACATCATTTCAAACGTATGCTGAATATGTTATATTGACAATTTATAGTAAGATTTGATGCATACAAAAATCTGCTTCTTTTTTAAATATACACATTACACTCAACTGTGCTGTACTTTTGAACCTCAATGTGTTTTCCACATAATTATTTTAAAGAGACCAACTTACCCACTTGCGAATGTCGTCCTCTATGCCAGGCCAATAATATCGCAATATAATGGCACTGTGGGTTTTTTCTACTCCACAGTGACCACCAATATCGCTGCAGTGAAACTCCTCAAACACACGGTTGGCTTCCTCTGCAGTTGAAACAACTTTTGCCATGTGCCCTGCTCGGTTTTTTTTCCTCCTGCAGATATAGTACAGATCTCCATCTGGTGTTTAAATGTAATAGTATTAGTCATTGGGAGTTTCACCATATCAGATGGTCATTGTGTTGTAAAGTCCATGTGGCATGCATCCTTACCCTTTATCCTGAAGGTGCTGGCTCTCCTTTTGATCACATACTTGTGCTTGTTGATTGACCCCTCAGGAAACCGGTTGTGGAATTTGAATTCCAGTATTTGTTTGATAATTGTAGGATCCATTTCACTAATTTCACCTACACCAAATACTACTATCCAACTATACTATTATACTCTGTCGCTGTCTCTGTCTCGTATCTTAATTCACTCCTCACAAACCCACAAACTTTTGCCATGTTACACCACCTTATATAGCATGCCTGATCATTTCAATTGTCTACACCTGCTGCAGGTAGTTCAAAAATGAATGCCTCTTGATCACCAAACGAAAGTAACAGCCATGTGTAATCTACATAATAATAACAAAACATTAATTTGGGTGGTGTGGTATTTATTATAAATACATGTTGGCACATAGATGTTATGCAAAGCTGTACATGTGGGGACTTAGGACCCAGGGGAATGGGGGCGAAGCAGGGCAACCTGGGAAGGGGTCTGGACTGTACCGGAGCAGCTATGGAATAAAGAGTTGAGTTAAGAGCAGTCTGTTCTCACGATTATTGCTAAACACGACATGGTGTCAGAAGTGCTGTTAAACTAACTTGGGAAGAAAAGACGGTTCGAAGGGAAGGACAAAGATCAGTGAGCAGGTTCAATGAGTGACATTGACGAGGAGCAGAGCTAGCACTAGCAGAATGGCTAGCACATGAGGCGCTACGTTTAGCATACAGCCGCCGGAGCCCTTTGACTTTTCCAAGCCGCATGAGTGGACAAAATGGATCCGTAGATTCGATAGGTTCCGCCAAGCAAGCAACCTAACAGCAAGCTCTGAAGAGAACCAGGTGAATACTTTGATATATTGTATGGGAGACGAAGCTGACGATGTCCTAAGAAGCTTGACGCTCAGTGATGCAGACCAGCGCCATTATGCTAACGTAAGGGATGGTTTTCAGTTGTTCTTTCTGGTGAAAAAGAAAATAATTTACGAACGTACACGTTTTAATATGCGCAAACAAGAAGCACACGAGACTGTCGATGCATTTGTCACTGCCCTGTATGCATTAGCCGAGCACTGCAATTATGGGATGTTGCATGACGAGCTTTTCAGAGACCGGATTGTGGTAGGGCTGGCGGACACGCGGCTCTCAGAACCCATGCAAATGGAAAAAGATCTAGACCTGGAAAAAGCCATTAACATGGCAAGACAATCAGAAGAAATCAAAAAGCAGCAAAACACACTGAGGAGTGATGCCAGTGGTGTAAAACAGATGCTCGGTTGACAGAGTGTTTAAAGGCAGACAGCTAAAGGAAAAGTCTAAATTCGGCAAATTCAAAAGTGAATTCAAGAGCTCCCAGTGTTACAGATGTGGTGGTGTGCCCCACCCTAAACACAAGTGCCCTGTTAAGGATGCAGAGTGCCATTCCTGTGGAAAAAAAGGTCACTACCAGCGTGTGTGCCTTGCTGGTAAAGCCGTGCTTGGTATTGAGGAAGAGGAGGAGAGTTTCTTTCTTGGCTCTGTGACATCTGATGCTGATCCATGGACAGTTGATATAGACGTTATGGACAACATTTTCACTTTCAAACTTGACACCGGAGCGGATGTCACTGTTGTGTCACAGTCTGTTTTTAACAGCATTTTTTCCAATGCACAGCAGCCTGTCCTCTAGAAGGCAGAGAAGCCTTTGCTTGGTCCAGGACGGATTCCTCAGACTGCTGCTGAGGGTAGGAGCCAAGCAAACCATCGCAAAGGTCAAAAACTTGAGCATGCCGTTGCTCGGGTTGCCAGCCATTATGGCCCTTGGGTTACTCAATCGTGTCGACAGCATAGACATGGCGACCCTCAAGTCAAGCTACCCCAAGATATGCAGTCAAAAGAAACCATAGAAACTACGTGAAAGAGAGAGGAGAAACGATCGAAATGTTTATTTCCTGTTTATTCTACGTGGGTCCTGAAAGGCCACTCCTACCACACATCTGCTTTACACACTCTAACATAAACCAGTTAATTCAAAACCAGTTGATCTCGCACACCGGTAACGTTTGTTAGCTTGTAAGCTACGAACGTCACGTAACTTAACCGATCACTTTAACACACGTGATGTTATAAGCTCCCGGTAATAGAGAAGCTGCCGGTTAAGTTGGTTAACTAGTCAGCTAGCTTGTAAGCTACGAACGTCATGTAACTTAACCTGACCATTTTAACCAACGTGTGATGTTATAAGGTCACTTATTTTGTTTTAACATTAGTATCGGTGACATTCGAGTGAGTTAAAACCCAATACTTAAATTTAAAAGTGAAAGCTGCCGCTTCTCCAACTCCCGCATCACTCGCCGCCATGTTGGATAAAATAAAATCTTCACCGGCACGCAATGCATCTCGGGATATGCTGGGCCACGAAGGATCCATCAGATGTGTCCTCCGAATCTGGGGGCTGAAGGCTGCATTCGTCGGCTGCATTTGAAGGAGTCTTCAACAAACATGCAAAATGGGACAGCCTAGTCGCAGCGCTGTGACGTAACCGGTCTACGAATGCAGCCTCCAAAGGATGCAGCCCCTGAATTGGGACATAGCTATAGTGTATAATATACACACTGTGTATATATAGACCATACTTTTTTGCAGCATCCTGTAACAGAGTTGAGAACAGTAGTAGCAGCCATTGTAGTTATTACAGTAAAAGAAAAGGTATGGGCGCTGGTAGACTTACATTTTATTCCAAAAGTTGTTGTAAAGAAAGCCATGTTATTACGTAATAAAGCCTTGGAGGACCAGGTTAAACAGTAACTGCCTCAGGGATGCTATAAAAAGTAAAGTGAAATACCCTCAATGAGGTGGGATCATTTCATTTGTCAACATTACATCTGGCATTCTATTGGTTGTGGAAATTCCACCGGGTTGTGTGAAAATCCAAGAGCAGAGGAGAAATCTGAGAGCAGATGTTACACAAGCACCCAGCAGCTGGGACAGATCAGGCACTGACAAGCCACAGCAGGACCGGAAAAAAGTGGTACGGCTGGTTTTCCACACGTTGTTAGACACAACATGTGATCGGCTCCTAAAGTTAACGTTATGGCTTTCAAAAAGCACTAGACGCGGCTAATAATTGCAGACCAGGTTGCTGTGCAGGGGGTTAAGGGGGAGAACTGTGCTGGTAGTGAGTCCTCTGATATGAGACATTTTCAGAAAGATAAGAGACTATTCGCAGAGACCTATATGTGAGCTGTGTCTGTCTGGAATGGGAACTGGGACTGAGGATATCTATAATGGAATGATTGAAGTTTAAGGACACTGTCAATATTGACACTCTAAATTTCCTTTTTACTGTCTATTATGCACATGCACATGATTTGCTGCTTTATTTGCCAAATAATAATATAAGAAATAAGGCAAAGAAAGTTATAAAAAAAACTTGAATTATTGGTGAACTTCATAGAGTAGGGGAGAGATGGTACGAAAGTAAAAATTTTCTGATAAGCCTAACTTTAAAAGATTACGTTACAGACAGAAACCCATTTTGGCTGTGATCAACCACTCTCGTGTCAATACCAGGAGTTATTTTATACAAATGTGGAATGACTGGTATAATTTTACTTCAAACAGCCATTGCGCATGAGCAAGTTGAGACTAGAGTAGCACATATGTGGGTCAAAAGTAACTTGAATTTTTTTTATCACTCTTGCTTTTATTAAACATCTGGCGATGTCCTCGGTAATATGTAAGTGAAAACCTATTATAGATAGATATATAGATACAATGAAATAGAATAATATGAACTAAACAGTAGTGCAAAGATTTAACCAAACAACAGAGTAACGGTGTTATAGTTTTTGATTGATTTGGCCAGAGGTGATTTATTGTACAGTCTTATTGCAGAGGGCAGGAATGTTCGCCTGTATCTGTCCTTGTGACAGCGGAGCTGGATGAGTCTGTTGGAGAAAGTGCTCCGCTGTCCCTGCAGTAGGTGGTGGAGAGTGTGGTCCGGGTTATCCAATATGGATAAGTGTCCAGTTTGCAGCCAATGATTCTTAACCAGTTTGTTAAGTCTGTTGGTGTCTCCGGCTCCAATGCTGCTCCCCCAGTAGACTACGGCGAAGTAAAGTGCACTGGCCACAACAGACTGGTAGAACATCTCCAACATCTTGCTGCACACATTGAAGAATCAAAGTTTCCTCAAGAAAAAGAGTCGACTCATCCCCTTCTTGTACACAGCGTTGATGTTGGTCTTCCAGTTCAGTCTGTTGTCGATGGAGACACCCAGGAACTTGTACTTCTCCACCATGTCCACATCCTCTCCCAGAACTCTCAGCGGTTGTGGAGCCGTCGTCTTCCTCCTGAAGTCGACCACCATCTCTCTGGTCTTGGCCACGTTCAGAAGCAGGTGATTTCTACCGGCTCACTCCAGAAATTCATCCTCTACGGCCCTGTACTCCTCCCGTCCATCCCCTATACACCCGACCACTGCAGAGTCCTCAGTCCCAGTCGGACAAACTGTGGTCTTCCTGTCAGGTAGTCAGTGATCCAGGAGACGGTGAACGTGTCTACCCCCACCACCCGCAGCTTCTCACTCAGCAGCACTGGTTGGCTGATGTTGGATGCACTGGAGGAGTCAAGGAAAGTGATTTTCACATAGCCACCGGTTCCAGGCCAGATGGAGTCGTCTTCTTTGGTACAGGAACCAGGCACGATGTCTTCCACAGTACCAGGACTTCCTCCTGCTTGAGGCTCAGGATAAAGAGGTGTTGCAGAACATCAGACAATTGGATGGCGCAGGACCCTGGGGCTATTGCCATCAGGTCCTGCAGCCTTGCCTTGGTGGAGTCTCTCCAGCTGTCTCCTATCCTGGCCAGTTGTCACAGAGAGGGGGGAGGGTGGTCGTGGTGGAAGAGCCCTTTGATGTTGAGGGCTCTGTGTCCATGCAGCTCCCCGGGGGGACAGAGGGAGGGGCGGGGGGGAGGCAGCAGAGGTCTTTAGCCTCTTGTGTCCACCTCCTCACAGTCCTGGTGGTTACAGGCAGCCTCTGCACCAGAGGAACATACTTAGGTGTTAACAGGACCAGGACCCCTGCCAAGAGGGGGAAGGGCAGTAGCACTGAATGCATCATGCATTAGCATACAGATGGTCCATTTATTGTTCCGTGTGGGGCAGTCAACATACTGGTGAAAAGTTGGCAGAGCTTTATCCAGACTGGTGTGGTTAAAGTCTCCAGTAATTGCCAAAAATGCACCAGGGTGTTGAATCTGCAGTCTAGACACAGTGGAGTGGATGGTGTCCACTGCTGCCTCTGCGTCAGCTGATGGAGGAACGTACACAGCAACAACAATGGCGGGTGAGAACTCCCTTGCCAAATAATATGGACGCATCCCCACGGCTAACAGTTCAATGTCCGGGCAACCGAAACGTTCCTTCACACACACATGGTCGGGATTGCACCACACCTCGTTCACATACATTGCAATCTCACCACCTTTCTTCTTACCACTCTGTACAACATCTGTGTCCACCCGAACAGTCCTGAAGCTGGGTACGGCCGCACTGTGGTCCGGGAAATCTGAGTGAAGCCATGTCTCCGTAAAAAACATGACGCTACACTCGAGGAACTCTTTTCCAGCGCGCTGAGCTCGTCTGTCTTATTGGCCAAGGACCTCACGTTCCCCATTAAAATCGCCGGTACCGAAGGTTTATACTTCCTCCTCTTCGCCTTTCGCTTAGCGTCAGCTCTGCAACCCCGACGTCTTCTCCGCAGTTCCTCCGGGATTTCAGGCCTCGCCTATAGTTGTGACAAATGTAGTGCTCTGCTTCTTCAGTACACCTCATGGTACCAGTGCAGACAAAAGAGACACTCACCCTCACTTACAAAGGCAAATTCTGTTCATCAAACAGGACACACAGCAGTTTTAATAAATGCTGTAAAACACCCAGGCATGATAAACTTATCTTTCATCTTTGTTTTTTGTGAAACATTGGATAATGTGGTCTCTATCTTCACAGAAGTTCAAAGGGGAAATGTCTCTTTGGTGGAACTTTTTAAATGCATTATTTTGTAGGCTTATCATACATGTTTATGTAAAATCTTAATCTATACAATAGTGCCTATATATGTCAGTCCATTAGAGTAAAGAATACAATATTTTTTTTAGTAGTAGAGTAGACGTATGAAATAGGATCAAATGGCAATACTGAAGTACAAGTATTACAAAATTGTACTTAATTGCAACAATTGAGCAAATACTTATTTGCTTAATTATTTCAGAGCTGAAAGGAAGAATTTCCACACTTCACAGGATCCAGGATGCCATCATCTTCGGTCCACCACAAATCGACACAGCCAGCGACCGTGTGCATGATTCCACCACTTCCAGTGCTGCTGCCATGGCCACTCCTCCGATCACAGTCCCTGAGGCTTCCTGGCTACGGCGGAGCTAAGCCTTAAGCCCTGGTCAGCTCCACTCCATCCCATCACGAGCCCTGGTCCGTGCTCACAGCAGCCGGAGAGGGAGACAACCTCAAGGTCCAGCTGGAGAATAAATATGACATTCTTGCCCTGCACGACTTCCCTCCTCTGGCTACGGACTCCCCGCCTCCTACGCCATCCCACTAGCCGCCTCACGGGACCCACAGCCCCGGGTCCCCCGAGATCCCTACGCCAATCATTCCTGAGCCCTCCTCTTGCACAAGGACTCGTCGTTCCATACCGCTCTTTACACCAGCACCGCAGCGAGCTTCGGTCCCCCGTTCTCTCAGTCCTTCCCCGTCCATTCCGTCACCACTGGTTAAATCTTTGCCTCCTCCATCGACGCATATTACACGTGCAGTGTTATCCACTCTTCTCCCCGACCACACTGATAGTCAGGGATTTCATAATCAGGAATATCCGTTTCTTCAACGCAGTCACACACTGCTTCCCCGGAGCAACGGAGATTATTTACTTTCTACACACACTCCCCTTCCTCTACTTCTACGCTGGCACCTCAGAGCACAGTTTCCCGTGACTGCTCCCCCTCCTGCTATCCCTTCAGCTGCAGCTCGCCCACTTCAGACTAGTGTGACAGAGAGGCTGCCCCGTTCACACCGCATTAACAAAGCCATAAACAAAAACAATCTGTCCTACATCCCTCCCAGTGATGTTCATATTGGCTCCCAGCGCAAGTTCATTGTGGTAGTGGGCATGGTCTGTGCTCAGCTGCAGGGGACAGATCTGTGGGAGTGGTTCAGGGGAACAGTGCCAGGGTTAATTGACACAGCTGTAACCGGTTGCTAATTATCCCTCATTCCTTTAAGCAGTAGCAGGCTGGAGCTCTGGTGGCCGGTGAGACACAGAGGAAGAGGAACCCCAGCCTACAACAGTCAGACTGATTGATGCACACTGGCCTGTGTGCGGTCCAAAGAGGCGGTCGACAGGAGAGAGCACACGGCAGTGTGAACTTTTGTTTAAGTTTCTAAATAAAATACGTTTGAGTAAACCCTAACTGCTGAAGATGGTGTTGTGTGTTGAGGAGGACCTGCGAGTAGCACGGAGTCGGCTACATTTATCATCTACAACCCCACTTCTGTCAATTCCATCCCGTCTCTGTGGACTCAGGACCGGCGTACAACCTCTAATGGAAAAAATTCCTATACCCGCTTTGCGTGAGTCTTTTCATGCTGAAATACAAAATACCAAAAGCCAGGTTGTCTTAAGTATTTATTCTCTGTGCAGAGAAGGTTCAATCATCACAACAGAATGCATACAGTCTCAGTGAGGAAGAACCTCGAAAAAAGTGAACAAGCTTTCTTTATACAGAATGAGCAAAGGTGGAGGCCGATGGCCAATGTTACAGACATTTCAGTCTCAGACTTTTGGTCTCAGACTGATAGGAACAACATTCAAAAACAAACTGTCAGCAACCAAAGCAATCGGCCCAAAGGCCTTGATGCTGGAACATTCTCATACAACACAGTTATCTTTGTGAACAGAGAGGGAGAACTCTTCTTCTGCACAACAGAGACACGGTGAAGTTCAACAAAGTTCAGAGCAAAATTAGTTACGCATGAATACGATATACTGAGTAGAAATATATACTACATAAAAAATTACAATTACAAACCACTCCCTCATTACGCCATCATACCAAACAGCACGTGAATCCAGCCAATCTCAGAACCCTACCCAAATCCTCACAACCAATAACAAAACACTCCATGAAGCTCTGTTCAACACCCGGTCACTAAGCAACAAAAGCCCAATCATCAATGAATTCATCACTGACAACAACCTTGATATCTTCTGTCTCACTGAAACTTGGCAAAAACACCTGGACTATTACGCACTCAACCAAACCACTCCTACTGGATATCATTACCTGGACAAACCACGCCCTGATGGCCGCGGTGGAGGAATTACCGCTGTTTACCGCCAACACATAAAAAACAACCTGACTACCATACAAAGTCCATCCTTATTTGAAAAGCTGACATTCAAACTCTCTGGTCCTAAACCCCTGGTCATTTCAATTATCTAACGCCCCTGCCTTCCTCTCCGACCTATCTGAATTCCTCCTTTCATCCTGCTGCTCGGGGATTTCAACATCCACATCGACTCCAAAGACTGTAAAACAGCCACAGATTTTCTGGACATGCTTAGATGCTTCAACTTCACTCGAGACATCGATTTCCCCACCCACAACCGCGGACCTGGTCTGTTCCACTGGAACACCTCTCCGGCTCTGACCTCACCATCTCCGACCACCTAGCTATCATCCTGAAGATCGATATCCCCATCCCAGAACCAAAACTCATCTGCACCATCACTCTCCGTAATATCAAATCTGTCTGCCCCTCATCTCTGTCAGCCTGTCTCACTGACAAATTCTCCATACTCTCCCCCTCCCTTAGCCCCTCCCCCACAGACCTGGTCAACCTCTACAATAACACACTATCCTCCTGCCTTGATCAGCTTGCCCCTCTCAAACCCAGAACTGTCTCTCTCACCCACACTGCTCCCTGGTTCACCCCTGAACTCCGCCTCATGAAATCCCAGAAACGCAGACTAAAGTGACTCTTCAACAAAACTGGCCTCACAGTACAAGGAATACATACAGCAATACAAACTGGCTCTCAACACTGCTTGCTCCACTTACTACCCTGGCATCATCTACTCCGGTTCCGTCAACCCCAAGGTCCTCTTCTTCACAATAAATAAACTCCTCAAACCTATGGACAATCTCCCACTCCTCCACAGCAGTGAAATATAACTCCTTCCTATCATTCTACTAAGCAAAAATTGATAGAACCAACTGGCCACTTCCAGCCCCGCCCCGTCCAACCCTGCATCTGTAAATCCCCCACTAACTGATCGGTCACTCCCGATTCTCCCTCGTCTCCCCCTCAGATCTCAATAAATCACTTTCTGGCATGAAGACTCCGACCTGTGACCTGGACCCTATCCCTTCCACTTTAGCCATGGCTTGTCTCCCTTCCCTCCGCCCACTCCTCCCTGTCTACTGGCTCATTCCCTCCCGCCCTCAAACTGGCCTCAGTCACAACCATCTTCAAAAAGCCTGGCCTTGACCCTGACATCTCCAACAACTACAAACCCATCTCCAATCTCCCACTCCAACTAAAAACCCACCTTGACTCGAACCAACTGTATGAACCATTTTAATCTGGATTCCAATTTCATCACTGCACAGAAACTGCCCTAATCAACGTCACCAGCGACCCCCTCCTCTCCTCTGATGACCACTCCCTCAACATATTAATACTACTCGACCTCAGTGCAGCCTTTGACACCATCAACCACTCCATGCTCCTTTCCCGTCTCGAGTCCTCCTTCCACATTACTGGCACAGCCCTCTTCTGGTTCAAATCATACCTCTCCGACCGTGAACAGTTCATTAGTATCAATAAATTCAAGTCTGATGCAGCCCCAGTCTCTCAGGTGTTCCCCAAGGTTCGGTAGTCCCCTCCTCTTCATCCTCTACTTGCTCCCCCTTGGCAACATCATATGCCACGCCACCATGATCTCCACTTCCACTGCTCTGCTGACGACACCCAGCTCTACATCTCCACCAAATCCATCACCCCCACCACCCACTGCCTCACAGATATAATAACCTGGATGCAAGCCACTTTCTCAAACTCAACAGTGACAAATCTAAAATCCTCATCAACTGCCCCAAATTACTAAACAAATCCCTCCACAACTTCTCTCTCTGCATCAATGGCACCACTGTTCCTGCTTCCACACATGTCCGTAATCTTGGAATAATTTTTGATCAAACCCTCTCCTTTGAAATCCACGTCAATCACATCACAAAAACTGCCTTCTTTCATGCCAAAAACATTGCCCGTCTACGCCCCTCCCTCTCTTCCACAGCCACTGAAACACTCATCCATGCCTTCATCACCTCTCGATTCACATTCTCCATCACTCGCCACTTTCAAAACCACTTAAAACTAATCTATTTAAATCTTAGTTATGTATGTGTTTGTGCTGTTCCTTACTGTTATGCCATCTATCTTGTTTATATTGCAATTGCTTCTATTCTTTGTTTTTCTTCATGTAAAGTGTCTTTGAGTAGTTTTTAAAGTGCTATACAAATAAAATGTGTTATTGTTATTATTCATTTAACTCTTCCATGAAAAAGGCCAATGTTCTATGATGCTCCAGGAATTACCTTTGTTTGAATAATAAAATCCATGCTATACTTTATAACTGCAGCGGTTGTGTCAAAGCCATTGACTAACATGCCTTTTTTTTTAGAAATTAACTCCATTGAATGTATTTCAATGATGTTTCTCACTGCGAGTTACCCAGATATGGTTTTTCAGGGCCAGATTTAATTGTCTAGTTTTAATTTTCATCCTTTCTCTAATTGGGAATGTTAGAGAATAGGTAGAAGAAGCATTCATACAATATATTGAATGTCTTTTCCAAAAACGTGGGCATTGTTTTCAGGCATATCATAGGATTAATGTGCAAAGGTCTGAGACAAAGCTACATTGTAAAATTAGAACTAGATCAGGTTGTGTGGTATGTGTGTTTGAAGAAACTTGTGTAGTGTAGAGTGTGCATGCATGCATAGGTGTTTGTTGAAGCATGCTTGTCTTGGTGTCTAAAGTGTTAGAGGTCCTCACAGTTTGTGTGTGTGTGTGTGTGTGTGTGTGTGTGTGTGTATGAGGAGTTTATATCTATTCCTGGGCTGGGGGATCCTCTCCTGCAGGTCTAATTACTTTAATGAGGGATGTCTCCCTCTCTATCAGCCCTACCCAAGGGTACACATTAACATTCCCCCCACATAGTCATACACACCAACCCTCACAATTAACCACAAATTCATCAGCAGAGTAAATACTCTCGCTTGCCTTCGTGTGAAACTTACTCCCTTAAACTCATACTTCCATGAGCAAGCCCCCCCCCCCCCAACACACGCACACACCCCTTGAGTCAAGCGATTCAGCCCAGACTCAACTTGATTCCTGCAGTACTTTAAGTATGTCTGCCTTCACTTCCAGCAGACACTTAAAGGTGAGAAGACGCCAGGGTTTTTTTTAACAGATCAGACAATATGCAATTGAGTCATTATTCGGCTGTGCTGTATCACTCTCACCCACTCTAGCAATTTAGAATCCAAGAAAGTGGCTGACAGCTGGATATCTAATGATGTTTCTGTTGTGACCCGCAACTATTACCCGTGTTGTGTGTGTGTATTTTCAGATGTGTGTCTGTCAGAGAGACTGTGTATTAAGCTTTAGAGAGCAGTCTAGCGTTGCCAGGAGACAGTGCAGGCACCACTAAGGGCCATAGCTTTATTCATGGGAGAGATGTGGAAGCTTGGAGGGTTAGTTATTTAAACTGATCTGATGAGCAAAGCCCAAGGATGTGAAATATACACGTTGAAACTTGGCTCGTTTGGCTCAGTTAAAGCTGTAGCTTGTGTCTGCCCTCTGGTGGTCATGACAGAGAACTGCAATCAAGACAATCAAGAAAATAGATGAAGTGACCTGAAGCCCCGTGAAACATTCTAGTTTTTCCCTGAAACTAATGTAGGTGGTTAACGTCAGTAAGTCATTTTTGAAGGTACTTTCAACACTCAGTTTAAAGGGGGTGAACCTATATTGAGCATTTGAAATAGTAATAGCGTATATACTTGAAAAAAAATGATCCTATATCAGTTTATTTCATATTAATTTGATTTTGTCTCACCCAAATTCACTATAAAATGGCACACAATTGGTAATTATCTCTTCAATAATTGATAATTAACACGTCATTTACAAATTCAACAATTCAGTAGATACTACATACCTCCAGAATGTCAGTGGAGTTAGAAAGATGTGACAGGAAGGGTCAACCACCCTTTTAACCTTTTTCCTGAGTGGTTTTGTTGCCTAAACCTAACTTTCAGTGAAGACAGAGATTTATTTTGAAAAGACACTATGCATGTAACGAGTGGAAACTGACACGCTCAACACTGGTTTAATAAAGCTTATTCAATTCAATTTATTTTATATAGCCCAAAATCACAAATTTCCCTCAGAGGGCTTTACAATCTGTACACATGCGACATCCTCTGTCCCAGGACCCTCAAAAACCTTTAACGGGGAGAGAAAAAAGGAAGAGACCTTAGGGAGAGCAATCACTCTATCAGGATGGACAGAAGTGTAACAGATGTCATGTGTACAGAATGAACATAACAGAGTTACAACACATTCAATGCATATGACAGAACCACGGCAGGAGGCAAGACCAGGGTCCAGATATAACCAGGAACCATGGGAACCTGTGAGGAGAGAAAGCACAAAGACTCTGAGGAACAAGTAAAGTTAGTAATGTGCGTTAATGGGACATGAATTCATACAGAAGGAGAGAGAGAAGAGGCGAGAGGAGCTCAGTGTATCCTAGGAAGTCCCCCGGCAGTCTAGGCCTATAGCAGCTTACCTAGGGGCTGGTCCAAGGCAAACCTGAACCAGCCCTAGCTATAAACCTGAGCCGGCCCCAGCTATAAACCTGAGCCGGCCCCAGCTATAAACCTGAGCCGGTCCCAGCTATACACCTGAGCCGGCCCCAGCTATAAACCTGAGCCGGCCCCAGCTATGAACCTGAGCCGGCCCCAGCTATGAACCTGAGCCGGCCCCAGCTATGAACCTGAGCCGGCCCCAGCTATGAACCTGAGCCGGCCCCAACTATAAGCGTTATCAAAGAGGAAAGTCTTAAGCCTACTTAAATGTGGTGAGTGTGTCTGCCCCCCGGACTGAAACGGGAAGCTGGTTCCACAACGCTATCCTCTCACCAGGACGTATGCAGGCCACCAGTATAAGGAATCTTGTTCCAATTACTACAACATCTACTGCTAGCTCTACAGACTGGCCTACTGACAACTGGAGCCCCAACAAGTTCAAATTTTGGTTTAATAATGTCTGAGTATGGTCCACCAATCATTTGATTTCTTACCATTAAACGAGGCTTCTCCACCTGACTACCTGTACCTATTGCTTTAATCTATAAGCCCATTTATATTTTAACCTCTCATCTTGATATTAAATTCAACAAATTTGAGGCTCTTGTAATAAAATAATCTCCATTAACAATAAAAAGTCTTGTCCTGTGCTACAGGCTCCAACTTGTGGAACTCCATAGACCACCTGACTTTTATTCACAATGTTTAGAAGAATTTGGTGAATAACACTGATGATCCTCTAAGTAAAGACTTTTTGGCCCTTCTTGATATGTTTGGTTCCAGTCAGATTGTACATGAACCCACTCACTCCAGTGGAAACTCCTCCGACTTGATTTTATGACATGTGATAGAGATTTCTGCCATGTCTCTACTGTCACAGCTGTGGTATCAGATCACTTAATAATACAAATGTGAAGCGACACTATCCTGTCCTCTTAATGTTGTTGTGGACATATTTACCACTCTCCACACTGGTCCGTCAACTTCAGCAGTTAGCTCTGGCTCCTTTCACTGCAGCGACATGGACTTCAACACAGCTCTGTTCTAGTCTTCTGGATTCATTTGCAACTCAAAGTCACTGGTCTACACTGTGGTTTATTGATGAAATGTGTTCTTAAGGACTGCAGGAGAATGAACACATACGTTTTACCTCTCATAGCACAAGCGTGTACAATTACAAGCATGCTCTGTCCACAGCAAAAGCAGCTTATATACAGTGGGTACGGAAAGTATTCAGACCCCTTTAAATTTTTACACTCTGTTTCATTGCAGCCATTTGCTAAAATCACAAAAGTTCATTTTATTTCTCATTAATGTACACTCAGCACCCCATCTTGACAGAAAAAAACAGAAATGTAGAAATTTTTGCAAATGTATTAAAAGAGAAAAACTGAAATATCACATGTTCATAAGTATTCAGACCCTTTGCTGTGACACTCATATTTAACTCACATGCTGTCCATTTCTTCTGATCCTCGAGATGGTTCTACTCCTTCATTGGAGTCCAGCTGTGTTTAATTAAACTGATTGGACTTGATTAGGAAAGGCACACACCTGTCTATATAAGACCTTACAGCTCACAGTGCATGTCAGAGCAAATGAGAATCATGAGGTCGAAGGAACTGCCCAAGGAGCTCAGAGACAGAATTGTGGCAAGGCACAGATCTGGCCAAGGTTACAAAAGAATTTCTGCAGCACTCAAGGTTCCTAAGAGCACAGTGGCTTCCATAATCCTTAAATGGAAGAAGTTTGGGACGACCAGAACTCTTCCTAGACCTGGCCGTCCAGCCAAACTGAGCAATCGTGGAAGAAGAGCCTTGGTGAGAGAGGTAAAGAAGAACCCAAAGATCACTGTGGCTGAGCTCCAGAGATGCAGTAGGGAGATGAGAGAAAGTTCCACAAAGTCAACTATCACTGCAGCCCTCCACCAGTCGGGGCTTTATGGCAGAGTGGCCCGACGGAAGCCTCTCCTCAGTGCAAGACATATGAAAGCCTGCATAGAGTTTGCCAAAAAACACATGAAGGACTCCCAGACTATGAGAAATAAGATTCTCTGGTCTGATGAGACCAAGATTGAACTTTTTGGCGTTAATTCTAAGTGGTATTTGTGGAGAAAACCAGGCACTGCTCATCACCTGCCCAATACAATCCCAACAGTGAAACATGGTGGTGGCAGCATCATGCTATGGGGGTGTTTTTCAGCTGCAGGGACAGGACGACTGGTTGCAATTGAAGGAAAGATGAATGCGGCCAAGTACAGAGATATCCTGGAAGAAAACCTCTTCCAGAGTGCTCTGGACCTCAGACTGGGCCGAAGGTTCACCTTCCAACAAGACAATGACCCTAAGCACACAGCTAAAATAACAAAGGAGTGGCTTCGGAACAACTCTGTGACCATTCTTGACTGGCCCAGCCAGAGCCCTGACCTAAACCCAATTGAGCATCTCTGGAGAGACCTGAAAATGGCTGTCCACCAATGTTCACCATCCAACCTGACGGAACTGGAGAGGATCTACAAGGAAGAATGGCAGAGGATCCCCAAATCCAGGTGTGAAAAACTTGTTGCATCATTCCCAAGAAGACTCATGGCTGTACTAGCTCAAAAGGGTGCTTCTCAATACTGAGCAAAGGGTCTGAATACTTATGACCATGTGATATTTCAGTTTTTCTTTTTTAATAAATTTGCAAAAATTTCTACATTTGTTTTTTTCTGTCAAGATGGGGTGCTGAGTGTACATTAATGAGAAATAAAATGAACTTTTTTGATTTTAGCAAATGGCTGCAATGAAACAGAGTGAAAAATTTAAAGGGGTCTGAATACTTTCCATACCCACTGTATGTTTCTCAATATAATCCTAGAGTTTTCTTTGACATTGTAGCCAAACCTACCCCAGAAAAGCCAAGGGTTGAACCTCTAAACCACACCTAGCAGTTATGAAATTAATTTTAAATGCTACGCTGATAATACTCCTATTGAGATGAATGCTGATTATTCACACATTATTAAATTAGAGGACTGTATTTCAGCTCTGAAACACTGGCATGTCAAGACATTTCTCTAAAATCTGATAAAACTGACATGCCGGTCAATGGCTCTGCTCAACATAGAGAGCAGTTTGATCGAGTTACAGAAACTCGTGACAACCGTGTGATTACTCAAAGTCTGACAGACAGAAATGTTGATGATGTGTTAAATCTCACTCACTATTTTGATCAGCACGTTAGAAAGAGGTTGTTGATTTTGGTATTGAGCAGCAAGATCATTTTGAGAGCTCATTAAACTCTTTGAAATTTGTGATTATAGAGTTAAAGTTGTCAAAATAGGTGTTCCTTGTTTCATTGAATGTTCTATATTTTAGGAAGAATAGCCTCTCTCTCTCTCTCTCTCTCTCTCTCTCTCTCTCTCTCTCTCTCTGTGCTTGTTTGTCTGTCCTCTTTCAGGTCTCCTTGGTGGAAAGGAGGTTGTGTGGTGAAGGTATTATGTGTTTGGAGTCCCCTTAAATTGCTTATTGTCCTCCCAGGTCCAGTCATCATATATGTTTACAATTTATTTGTATTTGTTTTGGCATCCTGCATCAATAATGTAACAACATTATGCTGGTTAATCTGTGCACATCTCTTCTTTCTGCTCTGGAATAGGAATCCCTCATCTGTTGCTCTTCCTGATGGTCAAATGCAGGACTTTAGTTGCCTTAATCTAAAATGTGTAATTTAAACACATTTACCAAAACACAAGACCAAAAAAATAATGTTTTTGAAAAACAAATGCTGCAGAACCTTTTTTTTGCAGAACTATTTCCATTCACACTGGAACCCATAGTTGGTTTAAACCTCCTCCTGAAGAGCCACTATCGGTCCTTAATCTGCCGACTATGCGTCTTGGTTAAATTTACAGCTGGATCTTTTGGAGGATTAATGTTATTGGATTGATAAACAATCATTGTGGAAGCACCTGGAAGCCAGTTTAAAAAGGGGAGCCCCCAATTCATATTAACATTAAATGACATCAAAGACAATTCGAGCGGGTCAAACCCCCTGTCAGACTGGACTGTCAGGACACTCATGGGGAACAAGGGGTCCAAGCTGTCTGCTGTCACACACATTTTGAATGACTGGTCTGGCTAGCTGATAGATTTAGTATATTGTTAAGGGCTGCATGGAAGTAAAGGAGTAAAGCTGTTATTGACTTGTGTGTGTATGTTCTCAGTCAACTGGATAACATCATCAAACTGTCAGCACTGAAAGTTAGCATATTGCTAACAGTGGGGAACTATGTTGTAACAGTAAGACAAATGCATCTTCTGGTAACATAATGTGTGCATACCTTTGCTGTCATTTTATTAAAAAGTTAGATTTGTAAAATTATAGTCTTTGCGCTTCAAGTTCACAGTAAGGACCACATAGAGTAATATTTGGAAAATAAAAGAAATAAACCAAAGTAGTCTTTTAATGGGAATATCTGCTATCTACAAAGTTGATCTAATCAAAATTCGGCTATAAATGTTTCAATTTCAAATATAGATTTTCAGTGTTTTTGCTTTTTTCTACCTCACAGGAGTAGATTGGATTTTACAGTATATATGTTACCTGTACAATATAATATATTTAGATACTAAATGCTTAAAAGACATGGAAGTTTAATCGGTTCCCCTTTGAAATTAACATAGGCCCTTTTTCACAGAAGACATGTTGACATATCATCGGAGGAAAACCAAGTGTAAATAATAAAATGAATTATGGCTGAATTCCATTTAGCTGCTTATGTTTCCGGGTTCTGGTATGATTCATGCTGGCTCACTGTCACACTGTCATGACTTACTGGGACACACAGAACATTTTAGTACAATTAAGAACATTGTGATGGTCAGACAAAAGACTCGATAGCAAGGATCACATGAGAATAAAGTAAAGTACAGAAATCCAAAAGTTTACTGAGAGTTTGAGTTACAAAAGACAGAAAAGGCAGTCAGCTGAATAGTCAATGCTGCGTACAAAAAGGCATAAAGAGCTCACTAAGAATAAGGAAAAACAAAGAAGCAGGTTACAATCACAGTCCAGATAAATCACTGGGAACAAACAAACGCTGGAGAGCTAGTCTTGTAAAAAGAACTAACACAATCTGACAGAAGTTAGTGAACACCGAGGGGTATAAGTACTGGGAGGTCTGAGATAATGGACCACAGGGAATGAACAAAACTGGCAGGAAGTAAAGCAACCTAGGAAGCATGGGCACGTGAATACAAAATAAAACAGGAAGTGAAATGAACACGAGTCGTCACAAACAGTGTAAAGAGCACACGATCACTTAAACGTATCCATTTTCATGAAATTGCTCGACAAACCTAAAGAGATATTAATTTTTTTTTATTTAATATTTTCTTAATGATTTGATAAAGTTAGCTAACTTGTCTCAAATAATGCAAGCTACAGAGTTTACTATGAAGAATGTAGTTCATATTACATACAGTATACTCAACCAGTAATCTATGAATTTAGCTGTACACCTGAAGGTCTCGAAAACAGACCAAAATTTAAAATAACTAGTATTTTTTTGTAGTATAGTTAGAAACTGTCAACGCAGTATACTGGATCTGGTTATACATGATTTACTTGTGGTGTGTAGGCTACTGCAAGCTGGACACAATGTATGACGCAGTAATAAAACTTTGTATTGTATGCATATTATAGTTTATGAACAGCGGTATGACTTATTAAAGAAAAGACTTTATAGCCCAAAAAAATGATTCGCCATGCAGACAATAAGAGCAAATACATAGTGGAATATCAAGTGTTCCCTGATCCAGCTTTTGGCAGGCGGAGTGAGATCGGGGACTTTACAGAGAGAGCCCACCTGGCTAAATGAATAGGCAATGTTGTCAGGGTTTAGAGGAGTCAGTAGGCTGTGAGGCTGCCGTATAATACAGCAGCTGTCAGCGTTGACAAGTCTCAGAAACACACACCTCTAATCTCAACCCCCCTTTCTTCTCCCTCTCAACCATAACACAGAAAAAATGACACCCTGCGCAAATATTAAACATCTTCCAAGGCCTATTCCATTATATTCTTTTCTCTAACACTGTTTAGAGACCCCCCTCTTCCCCCCGTCCCTGCTCTCCCTCTCCATATATCTCTCTCCCATCTTGTCTTGTCCTTGTCTCCTCAGAACCTCTGGCAGCCGGATCATCTCTGTCTCTTAGTGTCAATTAAAAGTGAAATATCTGCATTTGTCAACATATCATTTGTGCTGAGCCCGTGATGCACTGCTGATTTGTCGGCCAATTCCTGACACCGGGGAGAGAATGCCGAGGCGGCAGTTTCCCTCATTAGACCTGGAGATGGCACTATGATGGCTGACACCGCCGGGAGGCTTCGCTCCCCGCCGACAAGAAACTAACCCAGGAACAGGCCTCGTCTGTCAGTCCTGTCACTTGCCAGCCAGCCATTCAGTCAGGGAGAGTGAGGGGAAGATGGGTGGAGGAGGAGGTGCTCCAGGGTGGGAGGGAGACAGGGTGCACCATGCACCCCGCTCTGAGGGCCAGGGTGGGAGAGTCTATAATGAAGTTTATTTGTATAGGAAAATGTCAGCATATATCATTGTATCTGAAGGACATGTGGGACATGGTAGACATGTTAAAGTGGTGACAAGGGACTGTAAGTTGATCTAATAAAGGTTTTGAAACGGGGTTACATCGTCACAATCAAACTGAGGCAAACATTTTCTCAATGAAACAAATGTAGAGAAATAAGAAAGATGATTGAGGGATTCAAAAAATAGAGGTAAACACTAATAGTAATCAACACAAAAGTCTGTTCAGGCAAGTTATATTTTCTTCAGGGGCTCAAAAGTAATTGGACAAACTAACATAATTCTGAATATAATCATTATTTTTAATACTTGGAGGAAAATCCTTTGCAGTCAATGACTGAAGTCTGGCTCCATAGACATCACCAAAAACGGTGAGTTTTTTTCCCCTGGAGATGATTTGCCAGGCCTTTTACTGCAGCCTCCTTCAGTTTCTGCCTGTTTGTGGGTCTTTCTGCCTTCAGTTGTATCTTCAGAAAGTGAAAGGCCTGCTCACTTGGGTTGAGATCAGGTGACTTACTTCACCAATTGAACAATATTCCATTTCTTTGCCTTGAGAAGCAATCCAATCAGTTTTGTAGTATTAGGCTGAATCTGAGTAGATAGTTTAGCCCTAAACACCTCAAACTGTTCAGTCTTTTTAGATGTTTTCTGTTAGTGTAATCGGCCTTCCTGTTCTTCAGTGTTACCAGAGGTTTGCACCTTGTTGTAAACCCTCTGTATTTAGATTCATGAAGGCGTCTCTTGATTGTAGACTAACAATGGCACTCTACCTCCTCCAGAGTGTTCTTGACTTCAGTGGATGTTATGAAGGGTTTGTGTCACAATCAGACTTTGCTTTGTGTGTTCTGTGTCTTTGATTAGCTTCACCCTCCTCACTCCCTCAGCATCAGCCTAACTCCCTTCACCTGTCCCTGATCAGTAATCAAACACTCCCTCATCAGCACAACTCTCCTCACCTGTTCTAGCCACTATTTAGTTGGTGAGCTTGCCAGTGCATTCCATCTTTTTAAAGAACGTACTAAACTGTTGATTTGGTCGATCCTAATGTTTCTGCTATCTTTCTGATGGTTTGTTAAGTGTTTTCAGCCTAACAATGGCCTCCTTCACTTGCATTGACACCTTTTTGATCCGCATGCTGAGAGTTCCATGGACCAGCTACCAAATGCTAATTTAACATTTTGAATCCTACTATCTGCATCATTTTTCATGAAATAGTGACAGAACCGACCACATCTGGCCATGGAATCGTTTGTCAAACAATTGTCCAATTACTTTTGAGCCCTTGAAAATGTGGGGGACTGTATACAAATTGCCATAATTTAATAAAAGTTCATGTAATATTTTAGTTTTATCCATTGAATTAAAGCTGAAAGTCTGCACTTCAACCACATATTGACTGCTTCATTTCAAATCCACTGGAGTCGTGTATCGTGGTTGAAGTCGTGTAAAGAGGCAAAATTAGAAAAATATTGTCAGTCCAAATACTTATGGCCCTGACTTTATATATGAGTAAAGCAGAGTAAAATAAAATGGTTTGTTTAAGTGTAAGGCACACAGGCAGGTCCATCAGGATCAAAAGCTCATGAGACTGAAAGCTTAGAGGCAACTTAAATATATGGTTTGTGTTACACAAAATGTATCTTATTGTAAAGCAAATCCCATTAAAAGACCCAAACCAACTATGTGTTGGTCGGTCTCTCAGTACTCTCTGGCCTGCCTATCCTGTGTGTTGCTTTCTCTGCTGAAGTGTGAAATCTTTAACAACAGCTAACAAATATATAGCTTAGATCTGTTTTAAAGGCTCAGTTATTTCCTGGTCACTGCAGTTTTTATCAAACGTTACACAAACAGCAGGAAAGAGTTAATTTGTTTGGGACTATTTTCAGCGGCGGATTAATCCACATATGGTGCTATAGTGCTGTGAGAGATCGTCGGGTGTGCCGTGGGAAAATGTCCAATTTCACTTAATCTGTCCGAAAAAATATTATTTAGTTGCTGCAAATAATTTGCCATTGTTATATAGTGGCTGGCTAAGTAATGAAATACTCTTCCATGCCAGTGGGTGGCAGTAGGCAGCGCAATAATGACCTTATTAATTTTATGACAGTAGAATGAAATGATGCGTGGGAGAGGTTGCGGTGACATGACGAACAGCGATGGAGAAATATTTGAAAAGGAAAAATGCAGACTCTGAACTGAGCCCTGGACAACAAAACTAAAAACAGAGAGAGACTGAGAGCTGTTGAGGAAGAGCTTCGTGTGAGTCTTCAGTTTCTGCCAGGATATCAGCTTTGTGTTCATTTAAACAGGCCCAGGTTTCACACTAAGTAAGGATCAACACATTGAGAGACTTGTCATTAAATTGTCAGCATATATGCTGTATTATGCTATAATGTAATTTTTGTAATTTTTGTAATTTTTTTGGTTGTTGGTGTGCCGCGGGATCTTTTTAATGTAAAAAATGTACCTTGGCTCAGAAAAGGTTGAAAAGCACTGCTCTGGTGAGTAGTTGTGGCAGAAGGTGTTCAAACTAAACTAGTTTGTGTTTATGGTGATGAAGGAACATGTCGACCAGTCACACAGCGAGGCAGATCGATATGTTATTAAGTGAGCTCTATAGTTTAGATATCAGGCTGATATACACACATTGTGTGTTAGTAGATGTCAATGGTGTGTGTTGTAGTGTTCCTTAACATTGTTATGGTGTAAAGTACAGTTGATGACAAAATTAAAATTATTTTAGAAGCGTGACAAAAAAGGAAATATTACTTGACAGATCACAATTAATGATCTAAAAGCAACAGTTTGAGGTGCACATTTAAAATGTTCAATGATTAAGAAAAGAAAATCCCTTATTAGTCCCACAGTGGAGACATGTGCAGGACTACAGCAGGAAAGTGGACAGTGCAACAAGAGACATCAGTAAAACAAGAAAAATATAGTAAATAAGTAAATCGCAAAAAAAAACCAATATAATACACATTATTGCACTTATGAGGTAAGAAGTATGAAGTGTTTGTATTGCAGATTATTTATATTGCACATATGTACATTGATATTGCACATGTATGAATAAATGAGTGAGTCATTTCCTATCTATGTGTGGTCTATTGGGAGCAGAGCTGGTTGTGCAGGCTGGCAGCAGCAGGAAGGAAGGACCTGCGGTACCTCTCCTTCACACACCGGCGGTGAATCAGCCGGTGGCTGGAGGAACGGCGCAGAGCTTTTATGGTGCGTTTGTGTTGTCTGTCCAGTCAAGTGAACACCCAGGTACTTGTAGGATCTCACTATCTCAATGTCCATTCCCTGGATGTTCACTGGTACCGGAGGAGAGTGTTTACACTGACTGAAGTCCACCACCAGCTCTTTGGTTTTCCCTGAGTTGATCTGGAGGCAGTTCCACTGGCACAAGCCAATAAAGTCCTGGTTCAGCTCTCTGTACCTGTCATCGCAGTCCGTGATGAGGCCGCCGATTGCAGAGTCATCAGATAACTTTTGCAGGAGTTGTGTGTGAAGTCCGAGGTGTAAAGGGTGAAGAAGAAGGGAGCCAGCACGATTCCTTGTGGGGCCCCCCTGCTGTAGGACACCAGGTCAGACTCACACTCCCGTATCTGCACATACTGTGGACGGTTGGTGAGGTAGTCCAGGATCCATGCTGTGAGGTGGTGGTCCACCCCCGTCTGCTCCAACTTGTCCCCAGAAGCGTGGGTTGAATGGTGTTGAAGGCACTGGAGAAATCCCAAAACATGATTCTCACAGTGCTTCCAGCCTTTTCCAGGTGAGAGAAGCATCTATGTAGGAGGTCGATGACAGCGTCATACGATAAGATAGACTTTATTGTCCCGAAGGAAATTTGTCTTGTATACATACAAATAACATATTGCATACATACACAGACCTTTCGCCAGTCCACATACCCGCACACACAGTACATGCAAAAGACTGCCACCAGCCAACAAATGCATTTCACACTGCCCGTTGTACAACGCACCAGTAGTGTATAGTTAAGATAATACAAATAAATTAAAGCTGCAAGCAGCATTGATCGGGCTCTCACATATTCACGCAAGTCGAGGGTACTGGCAGGACTCTGGTGGATGCGACCATGCATTTCTGTGACTATCATACACTGCGTGCACGAGTTAAACGGTATTTCCTGTGTCGACTAATGGCGTAGCCAGGTCATTTTGCCAGGTCTTCAGCCTCCAATGTTGTTTCCTGTGACGATCGAAGTTTATTTTGAAAAGAATGTGTACATGTAACGAGCGTATATTGAAAGTGTTGCTGGCTTTCGTAGTGAAACTGTCACGTTCTCTCAGCTTTAGCTAAGACTCAAGCGCAGACACAGACACTGGAGACGAGGTGAAGCTGGAAATAAGGTCTGTTACTTTAAAAGTCATCAACAAAAACTTAAAGCGACTCCAAGAGGGAGCGGGCAAAAATCCAAACCGAATACAAAAAAGCAAAGGTACAAACACGAGTACCAAACGCTGGAGCACCGAGCAGACACGGGGGAGACACAAAACTGGAACAGATAGGGGAACGAACAAAGACGATCTGACAACCAGAACAGGGAAAGCAGGGGAGTATATACGTATATACAGTTGTGTGAAATGTGTTTGCCCCCTTCCTGATTTCTTATTTTTTTGCATGTTTGTCACTTAAATGTTTCAGATCATCAAACAAATTTAAATGAGTCTTTTACAGCGCTGTAGAGGAATTTTGGCCCACTCATCTTTGCAGAATTGTTGTAATTCAGCCACATTGGAGGGTTTTCGAGCATGAACCGCCTTTTTAAGGTCATGCCACAGCATCTCAATCGGATTCAGGTCGGGACTTTGACTAGGCCACTCCAAAGTCTTCATTTTGTTTTTCTTAAGCCATTCAGAGGTGGACTTGCTGGTGTGTTTTGGATCATTGTCCTGTTGCAGAACCCAAGTGCGCTTCAGCTTGAGGTCACGAACAGATGGCCGGACATTCTCCTTCAGGATTTTTTGGTAGACAGCAGAATTCATGGTTCAATTTACCACAGCAAGTCTTCCAGGTCCTGAAGCAACAAAACAGCCCCAGACCATCACAATACCACCACCATATTTTACTGTTGGTATGATGTTCCTTTTCTGAAATGCCATGTTACTTTTACGCCAGATGTAATGGGACATACACCTTCCAAAAAGTTCAACTTTTGTCTCATCAGTCCACAGAGTATTTTCCCAAAAGTCTTGGGGATCATCAAGATGTTTTCTGGCAAAACTGAGACGAGCCTTTATGTTCTTTTTGCTCAGCAGTGGTTTTCGTCTTGGAACTCTGCCATGCAGGCCATTTTTGCCCAGTCTCTTTCTTATGGTGGAGTCATGAACACTGACCTTAATTGAGGCAAGTGAGGCCTGCAGTTCTTTGGATGTTGTTCTGGGGTCTTTTGTGACCTCTTGGATGAGTCGTCGCTGCGCTCTTGGGGTAATTTTGGTCGGCTGGCCACTCCTGGGAAGGTTCACCACTGTTCCATGTTTTCGCCATTTGTGGATAATGGCTCTCACTGTGGTTCGCTGGAGTCCCAAAGCTTTAGAAATGGCTTTCTAACCTTTTCCAGACTGATAGATCTCAATTACTTTGTTTCTCATTTGTTCCTGAATTTCTTTGGATCGCAGCAATGATGTCTAGCTTTTGAGGATCTTTTGGTCTACCTCACTTTGTCAGGCAGGTCCTATTTAAGTGATTTCTTGATTGAGAACAGGTGTGGCAGTAATCAGGCCTGGGTGTGGCTAGACAAATTGAACTCAGCTTTCCAAAGATATGATAAACCACAGTTAATTTATGTTTTAACGGGGGGGGGGGGAATCACTTTTTCACACAGGGCCATGTAGGTTTGGATTTTTTTCCCCCTTAATAATAAAAACCTTCATTTAAAAACTGCATTTTGTGTTATCTTTGTCTAATATTTAAATTTGTTTGATATCTGAAACATTTAAGTGTGACAAACATGCAAAAAAATAAGAAATCAGGAAGGGGGCAAACACTTTTTCACACAACTGTATATACACGTATATATATATGTGTGTGGGGTGATGAGGAGATTGAAGGCAGCTGGGTGGACTGGGCAGGTGAGGAGATTGAAGGCAGCTGGGTGGACTGGGCAGGTGAGTAGGATCAGTGCAATCAGGGGAAACACACACAGAGACAGAGACACAGGAACACAGAGGGCAAAGCCTAAACCGTAACAGTACCCCAAGCCCGGTAACCAACCCCGGAGTTGCTCTGGACCCAGGCGCTCAGGCGGACAGCCCGACGGGCAGAAGGGCTCAGGGGAATGAAGTGATGGCCCAGCGGGGTAAGGACTGGACGTCGCTGCATCACGGAGGTGGCAGCGGCAGAAACTGGAGGTCGCTGCAGCGCGGAGGCGGCAGGAACTGGTGATCGCTGCGGCTCGGAGACAGCGGCCGGAACTGGAGGTCGCTGCGGCTCTGAGGCAGCCGGGTCCGGGGATAGCTGCGGCTCTGAGGCGGTGGCGGCCGGGTCCGGGGATAGCTGCGGCTCTGAGGCGGCAGCTGGAGGCGGCCAGACCGCCGACAGGACACGGGGAGCAAGAGTCGGCCGGACCGCCGACAGGACACAGGGAGCAGGAGTCGGCCGGACCGCCGACAGGACATGGGGACCTGGAGTCAGCCGCGGCCCAGCGGGAACAGGGGATCGCTGCGGCCCAGCGGGAACGGGGGTCTGACCCTTCCTCTGCCTCCTACGAGGGTTGAAAAGGCAGTCCATCTGCTTATGGTTTGCCTTCTGGACACTCCGAGGCCCTCCCCTGGCCAAGCAGGTTCCCCAAAACTGGTTTCCTGAGTCTTTCATGGTCAGATCGTTCTGTCACGTTCTCTCAGGTTTAGCTAAGACTCAAGCGCAGACCCAGACACTGTAGACGAGGTGAAGTTGGAAATAAGGTATTTTACTTAAAAAGTCATAAACAAAAACTTAAAGCGACTCCAACAGGGAGCAGGCAAAAATCCAAACAGAATACAAAAAGGCAAAGTCACAAAAAAGCAAAGGTACAAACCAGGAGCAAACACGAGTACGCTGGAGCACCGAACAGACACGAGGGAGACACAAAACTGGAACAGACAGGGGAATGAACAAAGACGATCTGATAACCAGAACAGGGAAAGCAGGGGAGTATATATGTGTGGGGTGATGAGAAGATTGAAGGACTGGGCAGGTGAGTAGGATGAGTGCAATCAGGGGAAACACGCACAGACACAGAGACAGAGACACGGGAACACAGGAACACATGGGGCAAAGCCTAAACCGTGACAGAAACGCATACAAAATGAGTGATGTAAAACTGCTTTAAGAAGACAAGGAGAGAACTCTAACCTATTATGCCAGTCAACTTTTGTTTGCTTCATTTTCAATGTAATAATCCTCATAATATAATAACCTATGACAGTAAGAACAAAACTGTTATTACCTTATGCACAAATGATTTACAATTTGAGCAGGATTTCATGTCAGCATTCCTGGCTCCTCCACCCCCACACTGTGGGATCAGGGAGGAGGAGGAGGAGGAGAATGCTTGACTTGCTATCATTAGAGAGGAGAAGGACTGACCAAACCATCAGCCAGCCTGGGTGGGAGCTGCTCAGAGACACAAAGGAATGCACCATTATAGCTTCAAAGAGAGACAGAGAGTGTGTGTGTGGAGGGAGGGGGACTGTCAAAGGGGCTTCAATAGTTTAGCTAATCTACTTTTATATATCAGGGATTCTTTACTGCTGATCCATGTATTTTTTTATTAGTGAAGTAACATATTTCAGTTTGAACAAATATGTTCAAAATCCTAAAGAGTTTTGCATCATACACTCACAAACTAAATGCTCTTTATTACCTACAGTGAATACATCCCATTCTGGAATAGAACTTCTCATGTACGGATCTACAGTGAGCTGTACATGGCACAGCTTTAAAACAACTCCAGTGTAAAATGACTACCATTCTGAGTATAGGGATACGCATGTGTCCTTGTATACCACTGTATGACTCTGCAATATCATAATGCTTGTTACCAACATTTGAATGTTTGAGCATACTTATCACAGTGAGCTTCCTTCAGTGACTTCTTTCAGGACGTAATTTCATTTACAGTCTACTCAAAGGCTTTTATCTGTCGGAAAGAGTAGCATAAAAACAGAGCACAGGATTCTTGTGTTCCGTAGATGCAGGAGAACATGAAGGCACATGCTAATATCCCATCGTACGCACACCCATATGTTCCCTGCATTAAGTGTTTTCTGACTTATATTAACCAGTAGGAATAACAACAACCCTACGTTCTTGTACTCAGTGAGAGAAGCAGCAGTGTGTTGGGAGATCAGGTTTTAATGTACTGTATACCCATTTTTTTCTATTGTCACTTGTAAACCATGATACACAACATAAGCCTCAGCTACAGCCATATTGATATCTGCATTAGATTTAAACATCACATTTCATAAATAAGCCAGGCAGTGAGCCGGGGTTGATGCAGAGTAGAGGTCTTCACAGGTCCGAGACGCAAGCCAGGAGTCGGTGTTGATATGTCTAATACTTGTGGACATGAATGAATCTGAGGGTACGTCTGAATCTCAGCGGGAGAACAGATTTGAGGACATCGGTTCTCTTCGGACTGAGTATCTCCTCAGGTTTGGACACGTTTCCAGAGACATTGGAGCCCAGACCTTCAGAATAGGCTCCATACAATTGATTGTCACATGTACGTGAACATTACATCTGTATTATAACATCATGGGCATTGATGAGCCACCATACAATATTTTGCAGATGCCAAGACATAAAAACGGATACATCTATGTATGTGGACGTACTTTTAGCCTGAAAATGTATACAATCAGCCACATTTGAGCAATATTGGGTCAGTTGTACAAGGTCAGATGACCTTAAACTTTAAAATCTAGAAATTGTAATTGTACCACCCTATCTAGAACTGCACAAATCATGATTAAATCTTACGTTCCACCCATTTAAAAGTACATTTAATACTACATTCTGTCTTTCCAATTCATATCCAGCTGGGACTTGTATGCCAGTTCCATTTCAGAAACCGTTCTCTTTACATTGACATGAAACTGGTACAGTGGGTCATTCTGAATCTACTGTATATCACATCAGCACCTTTAGTTATCTGTAAAAGCATCCTGGTGAAGTTCAGTAAAGTTAGCAGCACTGGTGAGTCAGAATGAAAGGCAAGTGAACAGTGGGACTTCCTGGAGTACAAATATGAATACAGCGGCATCAGAGCTTAATGACTCATTCTGAGTTCAGTAAGAATCCTTAACTTAAATAAAGAAATGATTCATTACTTAAAGGGTCTATAAGTCTAAAAGAGCAGTCTGATAACTATTTGTGAAACATTATCCCGAAGCTAGAATACAGGTTTGTCGTAGGATTAGAGTATAGAAAATGGTAACTTGACAATGTTTTATTCATAAAACAACCTTGACAAATAGTTCAACCTTTGGGGAGATACACGTATCTGCTTTCTTTCTGAGAGTTAGATTCAATTTCAATTCAATTTAATTTGTAAAGCCCAAAATCAGGGAGCTTTATAATCCGTACATATGCGACATCCTCTGTCCCAGGACCAAATGAGGAGATGGATTTCAGTCTCATGTCTGTGTGTTCAGTAGGAAGCTGGGATTGCGTTGTGATTAGCCTAGCTTAGCATAAAGACTGGAAACGGGGAAACTGCTTGCATGGCTCGGTCCAAAGTGTAGAAATATGGCAACAAACACCTGTAAAGTGCTCTACGTTGTATCTTATTTGTTTAAAGGGACAACTTGTTGTTTTAGGGGGAGTTAAGTGCTGGAACTATGTAATGGTGAACACTTTATCCATCCTTCCAATATTTCTGTGCAGTGTCACCAACGTCAGTTCAACCACTTCTCTCTCCAAACTCATCAAATACCATCAGTTGCCCAGTACCCCTCGGCATCGGAAATTGATGCACAAAGGCCCTCTTTACTGGCTGTATGCGATGCACTAAGCTTTCAACTAACTCCAATGTAAACCCTATCTGCAGCATTGGTGAACGATAAAGTGCGTGAGTCTTAGGGCAATCTGGAAGTGTGGTCAAAAAACACAGGACTAACGTCCAGGAAACTGCTGTTTGTGTCTCGTGAAACTAAAAGTAAACGTTCACATTATGTCACCTGACTCGGAACTTAAGTGCGTCATTAGTTACTTGAGTCGCCATTCTCACGTGACTCATGTTACTCACTTGACTAACGACTCACGTTAGTCATGTGAGTAACGTGAGTCGTTGTTAATGTGAGTCATTGGTAATGTGAGTCGTTAATGTGAGTAGTTGGTAATGTGAGTCGTTGGTAATATAAGTCATTATTAATGTGAGTCGTTGGTAATGTGAGTAGTTGGTAATGTGAGTCGTTGGTAATGTGAGTCGTTAATGTGAGTAGTTGGTAATGTGAGTCATTGGTAATGTAAGTCATTATTAATGTGAGTCGTTGGTAATGTGAGTCGTTGGTAATGTGAGTCGTTGGTAATGTGAGTCGTTAATGTGAGTCGTTATTAATGTGAGTCGTTATTAATGTGAGTCGTTGTTAATGTGAGTCGTTATTAGTGTGAGTAGTTGTTAATGTGAGTAGTTGGTAATGTGAGTAGTTGGTAATGTGAGTCATTGGTAATGTGAGTCATTGGTAATGTGAGTTGTTGGTAATGTGAGTCATTGTTAATGTGAGTCGTTGTTAATGTGAGT
>NW_022280146.1:747550-765815 GCF_004355925.1 Anarrhichthys ocellatus
GTAATGTGAGTCGTTGGTAATGTGAGTCGTTGTTAATGTGAGTCGTTATTAATGTGAGTCGTTGTTAATGTGAGTTGCTGGTAATGTGAGTCGCTGTTAAGGTGAGTCGTTGGTAATGTGAGTCGTTGGTAATGTGAGTCGCTGTTAAGGTGTCGTTGTTAATGTGAGTCGTTGGTAATGTGAGTCGTTGTGAACTAAGGGATTTTGTTGCCTTAAAAACTTCCTGTGAAGACAGAAGTATATTTTAAAAGTATAAAGTAGAAGTATGCATGTAACGAGCATGTATAGATTTGCTGTTGGTAACTCATGATAGAGGGATACATTGTGCCAATTTTACATTTGTGTTTGTGTACGGTTTTTAAAAAATGGAAATATAATGTGTTAATCAGTGAAATTAGAGTTTTTGGTTGGTGTAATTTAGAACTTTGGACAGAGCCAGGTTAGCCGTTTCTCCTACTTCAACTATTTATGCTAAGCTAGGCTAACCACATCCTGCCAACACTCCATACTTTGCCTCTTTATCTTCTTATCTAACTATTAGAAAGAAAGCAAATAAGTTGTACAAATTGTTTTTATGTATGTCCATAAATACTGATAACACCTGAGACCATACCAATAAGATTCCTACTGATAAATACTGTTCCCCTTAAAAATATTGAAAAAAAGGAAAAATACAGTGACTTGGAAGTTTTGCAGCACATTATATGCAACACAACTCTGTTAAAACACTCACAGCATCCTTACACAGTGTCAAAGAAACGGCAGAGTGGTGAGCATGTATAGTGCACATTGACAATATAATACAGCAAATATTGACATAACAGTGTTTGACTCCTGCAAAGGCTGCAGCAACGTCCTCGTCCCTCACAGACTGCAGCAGCTTAAATAAGGAGAAATGTCTCAGTAACTGAGTTAAGGAAAAACTGCAGACAGATGATAGAAGAGTATTGTCTTCAACTTAAGAATGCTCTATTTCCATGGAACAATAATTAATCTATATACAGATATTAAGCACCTGAAATCACTGCTGCTTCAGAAAATATTGTACAAATTCAAAGATTCCGATTCACCAAAAGGAGACGATGTTTGAATCAACAATGCATTCCTTCTTCAGCTGATGTTTGCAATTGCTGTTTCCCTTTCACAAAAAAGACAAAATGAACTGTGGAAGGAGAGATGGAGTATGAAGACTAGCATTGAGAGGGACCTCTAACAAAATACACCCAGGATCTAAATTATTGTAAAAATCTCACTATAAAACAGACGCCTCCTTTTATGTGTAATTTAATAATCCTACAAGGAGCATGTTGGTGATGAAAGATACACATTGATAGTATTGTGCAATTTATACTCAAATTAAACTCTGTAGTTTGACAGAATTGGTCTCAAATGTTTTCTTCTCCCTGTAAACATGCTTCTTTCCTCTGCCATACAAAGCAGAATCAGCAGTGAAATCGGTGTTGCTTTGCTGAACCATAAATGATGAATTGCTTGCCTTTAGTTTACCGTATGGAGGGTGTCAGAGAGTTCCAGCCTGTGTAATACATTCCTTTACACCCATAGGGTTTGGGCTTTTCTTTAGTGCTCTTGCATAATTTCGGTCCCACGTGAATCAAGCTTGAGATTGTCCTCAAGACTTAAAGTTGCAAGAGGATTTTCAGGGTCAGAGCATCCTTTGACCGCACTGTCCCCAACAGGACAGCCTGAGTAATCAAGAGACTGGCTCTCTCAGCCTCTGGTCTTTAACTGTCCATCTGTCAGACTTCGAGGTCAGTAGTTTTCCCAGGTGGAGGATCAGTCATTGACTTATCTTCCATTGCTTCTTTGTAGGCCAGGAAGGCCATCAGTGTGACACATCAGAGCACGTGTTCTCTCTGCCCTTTACATAGATACATCCACTGGATGTGAGGCAGTAAGGCAGGGCTGCAGGGCTTCAGGACTCAGATCAGCCTCTCCTCCGGAGGCACTTTAAGGACACTGCCCATCTCCAGCCTGGCACCAGCCACCTCCTGTGAGCTGGGGCTGTAGGTGCCCTCTGACTGACGCTTCTTCCGTGCTGTCATGATGAGGCAAAAAACCACCAGTATAGCCAGTAACCCACACAGGGTGATCAGAGGGATGGTCACCACCAGCCAGGGGATTCGCTCCTGATGCTCCTCTTTCTGCAAGAGGACAGGACAGAATGTTATAATATATGACCATTCCGTCTTTGCTAATTCTTCTGATATGGCACTCATAAGTCATCACTAATGGGTTTATCAGTGGTTAATACATAATTAACCACCATAATTAATCTCCTCCATCATGGCAGTTGTCTTATCTGAAGAGAATCTGGACAAAAATCTATTTATTAACTGTTGTTGTTTGTATTAGTTTTCTTTATTGTGTTCTTGGTTTTTGTTAGTATTTGCTGTTATAATAAAACTTATTTTTACGAATCAAAAAGAATATTCTAACTTTTCACCTTTAGTTATACAAAGCTATAACTTTATTTGAGTGATTTTCATCTATCTGATGGAATTTAAAAGTTTGCATGGTTCCCTTTTGTGTTGGAACAATTCTACAACCTTTAGTGTTAATTTAGCAATCCTGAAATGTTACCAATTTGCAGAGGAATGGACTGGACAGTTGATTATGGGATTAACATATAGTAATGCTATTTTGCTGTTACTTATGTTTCAAACCGTACTTTCTGTGTATGTCTGTGTTGTTTCCTGTCATTGCTTCTGTGTCAGCTAAAGGTTCCTTCAATCTTAAACCCATGACTCAGATTCAGGTTCTGATTTAGCACATATGCTGTGAAAGTGAATCAACTCAAATGTAGAGTCAGTGTGAAGATCGGGCCGTCACTTACGTTACTCTCACACAATGTGCCGCTGAAACCCAGCACACACACACACTGGAAGTGGTTGAGTCTGTCCAGACAGGTGGCCCCGTTGAGACAAGGGCTGGACCCACACTCGTCTATTTCTGTCTCACACCTGAAAAACATCAGAAGGGCTTTAACAAAACGCTGACTGACAGAGCAGCAGCTCACACACACACACACACACACTCTCTCCTGACCTTTACACTTGGATGTGGCTCAGACACACTTTTTCCTGAGCAGCAGGTGTGTGTGAGTGGTGAGGAATGTGCAGTGTGCTGCTCTCACCTGGCACCAGTGTATCCCGGCTTGCAGGTGCAGTTACCTCCAGAGTCACCTCCTATACAGACCCCTCCATTAAGACACTCTGTGTTTGAATCGCACGCCGCTGGAGGAAAACGCCATCTATTGGACACACACACATATTCAGTACACTCAAACGTATGATTTGGTAGTTATACATGT
The DNA here is from genome assembly GCF_004355925.1 of Anarrhichthys ocellatus. Classification (NCBI taxonomy): domain Eukaryota; kingdom Metazoa; phylum Chordata; class Actinopteri; order Perciformes; family Anarhichadidae; genus Anarrhichthys; species Anarrhichthys ocellatus. The sequence goes on from NW_022280146.1 coordinate 750,882, forward strand.
AGGTGACCTTTAATTACGACCCAAACGCAGTCGAGGAGAAACTAAGAACTTCACAATTAATCCCACAATCATAAAGGCCTAATTCCACCATTGAGTTTGGTTTGACGTTTTGCATTGATCGTGGCTTGTGCTTCATCAAATCAAGCATTCCCTTTTCAAGGACCAACTACAACAGGGATAACAACAGTAACACTGCTAATAATGGCAACAGTCTGACAGAGCTGACGGAGCGAACAGCGTTTACCTGGGACGGAATGGGAAGGTGGGCGACGAGTTAGCCAGGAAGGGAGGGACTCAAATGCACTAAGATGTACGGGCGGCTGGCCCGACTACCAAAACAAAGAACAGAGAAGCTCTGATGCCAACACACACAGAGGGAGAGCGCCTTCATCCTCTGCTCAGGTAGACATTACTCCTCTATATCTTTACATACACAATAGCGGTTTGCTGCTTTAATAATGCTCTGAATGTCATATATAGAACCTTTGACCATTGTTTGCCTTGGTGAAGGTCTGTTTTGAATCTAATTTACTTATGGTTTAACGTTCAGCAGTAACGCTGATTACTTGAGAATAAATAATGATCTGAAGCTAATGTCATTTATAAGAATGGCATGAACATGAAACCAGTTTTGTGTCGCAAAAAACTATTTAGTTTGTGAAGATAGACACTTTGCACTTCTCATCAATCAACATCATCAATATTTTCAGATTAACAATGTTTCACGTCTCATGACTATGTGTAATAGAGTGCTGCAGGGATGACGTCATTCTTGTAGGCCAACAGGAAGTTAGTATCGACTTGGATCCCTTCTTTTGGATTTTGGATTATAGCATAAAATAAACTTGGCGGTGACGCTGATGATAAATTTAGTTCAGCAAGATAATCTTGGAAAATCAACACCACTTTATGATTTGTGAACGGTGAATATAATCGTCAGAAGTAACAAGTGGAAGTTAGGCAATAAAAGAACTACACCACGGTTGCAGTAAGTGAACACAGCGATGCTGTAAAGGCCTATTGATGGGGTTTAGTAGTCTCATTTAATTATATAATATATTTATCTCATTTAACTATATAATATCACCAACTCTGCAGTTCCCTTTAGCTCATTGTTCTGCTTTTACAGCTCCCAATTTGACAGTTTTGGTTCAGTCACTCAGCTATCAACACTGAGCAGCAGCAGCTGTCTACGGGGAAAAGCTCTGAGGAACCTGCTGTGCACTAGCAGACAGTTTTTGGTTTGTTAGTTCTGTGCTACTGTAGAAACATGGTGGCAGGCTCAGTGAAGAGGACGTTGAGCTCTGTATGTTGATACAAATGGCTTATTTCAAGATAACAAAAACACAACAATTGTGATTATACTAAAGAGAATATAATATGAGATTCCATTTCTGCCAATAGACCTCCCTAAAGGCTACGCAAAGCTTTTGGTTCATTTAGCATCTTCCACGCATCAGACAGGATGTTTACAGACGTGATGTCATTACACAACAGTATGGTAATTCTCATAAATATGAGCAAAAGCTAAAAAGACTCAAATGTGATGTTGAGGAAGTCTTTACTCACTGGCAGCGTTTGCCGACGTATCCAGTAGGACATGAACATGTGTGAACTCCCACCGTGTCCATGCAGATTCCTCCATTCACACAGCTGAACTTGTGACAGTTATCCACCTCGTGCTGACAGTCTTTTCCTGTGTATCCAGGCTCACAGTCACACTGGTAGTCTGCTAGAAGGTCTTTACATGTCCCGTAGACACAGGGACCTGAAGAACACTCATTTACCTCCATCTCACACAGCTCCCCCTCCCATCCTGCGCTGCAACTGCAGTTAAACTCATTAAACTGATCCTGGCATACACCCTGGTTAAGGCAGGGCTGGGAATCGCAAATGGGTGCACCTTGGCATCCTATCATTGGCTCATGCCCACCCAGTTTGGAGAACTGGCTCATCTGAGGGGCTTCTGGTACATTTATGAGAGGCAGGTAGACTCCACCCACTCTCAACTCCCCTAAACATCCAGTGTATTTCTCAGCCAGCCAGATTTTGGTGTCATTGAGGAAGTTAAGGTTGCCTCCAATGCCGAAGCTGCCACCAGCTCTCTGCCCATCAATGGTGAGGCGCCAGCGGGATGCTAACTGCGTGGGATCGACCATGGCCAGCTGGATTTGATGCCATGCTCCGTCTGCGATGGCCCTGTCACTTGTGAAGGCCAGCAGCTCTGTACTCGCCCCGCTGTCCAGTTTGACCAGCAGGGAGGAGTTGAGCAGACCCAGGCAGAAGACCTCTGCTCTGCTGAAGGCCCGCAACAAGATACCGTTCTCGTCCCGCGTCCGAATATCCATGGTGATGTTGGTTACCGGGCTCAGCAGGGAGCTGTTTGCAACATACTGAAGAGCGTTGTCCTGAAAAATGGCTTCAGTTAAACCTGTGTGAAGAGAAGATGATGAGTAGTTTTGTTACTGAAGTTACTGAAACCAAGGACTGTGTATAAGTTACATGTTGATTCAAAACCCCCTACTGATCCCCCAAACCTTGAAGCACTCCTTGAAGTACAGTTCAGATATGTTTTACCATTGTTGCTCATCTTAGTTGCTTTGTACAATTGTTTAGCAGAGCGCTCGTGCTTTCCAGAAGGAGGACAAATATCAAATCTAACTTAATTGGCAATAGACAGGTGTTTTGCTTTTATTTATCATTATGAAATAAATGTTGATTGCACAATGCAATGGCAGTAGGATGATGACACCATCAGTGTTAAGATTGGTTCCATTTAAGCCTCACTTTCGCTTTTCAGTTGTGTCTGCCAGCAGGTACAACCTCACAGGAACATGAAGGCTCCAGAGAGGAACAAGACATTAACTTCACTTAAGTAACTGTAGAAAGTAAAATGTGTGTTGACAACTCTTTTCCAATGAAACCAGCTACCACTAGCTCCACAAGTCACCAGATGAAATCATCCACTGGTTTGTGACGTTACTACACATCATTTGCATAGAGCCAAACTACATTCTCCAGCTGCACCACAATCCTGCTTTCTTAGAAATACTAACATATAATCTCAAATATTATAGGGATTGTATTACATCACTGACAGTTGACATCAACTGTGTATTTATATATAAATAAACTCCCAAAAAGAAGGACATGCAGAAGTTGCATGCAACTGCTGCAACTCTTTAACATGTTGACTTTTGAGTGATTTTATGCCTCTACTGATGTATATGTGCATGCAGCCAATGATGGAAGTCATTTTCATATTTTTAGTTCTTTTTTTCTTCTAATTGTTATCAGCGGTTGGTAGATTTTGAAGACGCTGGTGTGTCACACTGGTGTTTTTTCTGGGTCAGTTTTCTGTACCCGAAACAGATGAGACCTGCAGTGAGGTTACAGCCGTGGGAAGATCTTCTGAGGTGGTGGAAAGTTATTTCGGTATAATCGAGACCTGTAGTGAATTCGTGTCAAACTGGATATTGTTTGGCTTAAATGTCTAGTCTCAAACTACCTGCACTGAAGTTTGTTTTTTGCTTTTTTTAATGTTCAGTCAATCTTCCTGTAGAGCATTTTGTGCTGCATTTCTTGTATGGAAGCTGCTACAAAAATAAAGTGTGTTATTATTATTGATATTATTGTTTCTGCTACTTGTAAAAATGAGTTTGTTGTTTCTGTATGGATAATCCGTCCTCTCAAACACCTCTTGCAGTCAGACTCCTGAGTTCAGGGAGCTTCTTTCCTCCCGTGGACTGGGGAGTTCTCTCTCTGATGTCAGTGAGGGTCTACGGTTGGCAGGTTGTCCCTTCAGATACCTTTTAAGACTGTGAATCTAATTAAGAAATTAAGAGCTGAACAAACAAACTTGACCTGACACTGACTTGATAAAGAGAGCGATAATCACTGTCAAAGGATTACTTACACTCATAACCATCCTGTAGGTCCACACAACGCACTCCGTCAAAGCAAGGGTTGTCGACGCACCACAAACGTGCCTCGCACAGCTGGCCAGAGTATTTCATGGAACAGTCGCACAGGAAGTCATTCCAGGTAACCTGACACTTCCCACCATTGAAACAGGGCTGATCCTGTGCACCGACAGACACAGATGGATGGATTAGATGATCACTTGTCAAGTCTCTCACCTGATGCGACGGCAGTGGTAAAAGCTACAGAGAGGATTGAGCACTAACAACCAGATCAATGTTAATACAGTACAGCCCAGCTATCAGACAGTGCTGCAAGGTGCTAACACCTTAAGCACGGGTCAGTGTTTCACACTCGCTACACACTGGCAACACATTATAGTGTTTACCTGTCTTTTCATCAAAACTGAATATAAACCAGCTTTGTCAATCTCTGTTATGTTAGACGTCATGGACTCTTTTACTTGATTACATAAAGTGTCTCAAGAGTTGGCAATATTGGTTGGTCAGTACATCACTTTGGTCCAAACTGAAATTTCTCAAAAGTATTTTGAATTAAAGCCAGAAAATAAATTTGAATGACTTTGGTGATCTTGACTTTACATTCCCATTAGCCTGAGCTACACTTCTACAGTAATAACATAGCATGTTAACAGTATAATCTGCTACATTCTCATGCTGGCTTTAGTGAGCTATATCAAAGAGCAACTGAGCCAGAGTACAGTTGAGCTTGGAGACATGCAGCACTAACTTTTGACAAATTCTGATGTATTTACATGACCGGTAAGGCCTAACACTACTGTACATAGTTAAAGAATATCAGCAACAAATACTAAAGCTGTCATCAGTTCAGCCTTTTTCTGCATTTCACGTGATCTTGAGGGGAGTGCACATTTCATCTTATTGTTGTCTATTCTGTAGTTGAAGTAATAATCATACAGCAGACAATAAATGCCTCTTTCACCTTGCATGTGTCATCACTATGGCATCCTGGCAGCACGTTCTCCTCTGTGCTTGCCTGGTAAACTTCCACCCCCTCCAGATGATCCTCAATGGTCAGATGCCTGTGGTCCAGCCGAATGTCCTGCAAGCAGCCCTTGACATTTCCACCCCAGGCATTCATACTCTTGCCTGCAGGGAGCCCTCCAACATATGCCACGTCCCCTGCCTCTATACTAACGTTTCCTAATGCGCGATGATTTCCTGCTTTGGGGAAAACCACATGGCCGTACTGCACCTTTAAAGTCACCAAATTATTGTTGCTGTCAGTGACGAACTTGGCCTCCGACAGCAGTGTGGTGTGAGGGCTGTAAATAGCAACAGTGCCCTCCTTCAGATAGATTGTCAGGTAGGGCTTTCCTTCTCGATGGAGCTGCAGAAGCAGACCGTTGTGTTTGAGGGAGCGCATTAAAAAGGAGATAGTGAAGTTGTCTCCATGAGTTTCCGTGATGTTGAAGCCAACGTAGCTGGTGGTGTTCTCATGACCGAAGGTCCAGGATGGATATTCTGAGGTTGGGGTGAGAAGCACAAAGTTATCAGTATCTTACCCAAACACAATGGCACACGCTAAACCTATATCAGCAATCCTTTATTTAGGTATTCTTGAAGGAGTACTCAGTTCCACATGAATTATCAGAGACGTCTCATTATTTTTATTGAGGCTATTTTTAATAAAAGAAACACTTGTGTGTCTCAGCTTGGGCATTAACAGCCACATTTGTCAACATAAAGTTTGGAAGAAGTGCATTTACCAGAAAGGTAAACGATTGAGTTGCATCATGAGAAGTGCATGATCCAGTGCCTTTGGACTTTGAGTCATACTGTAGGGAATACATGGCTTTGGATTGTGGTGCAGTGTTTCGATTTTTATGTACTTTGAATTATAATGCTCTATTTTTCATCCTTTTCTCCAACTTCACGGCAGTGCAATACCAGTTTGCTGGAGTACTTCTTTAACACTTTGGCTTAATCGCAGCCTCAAACAGCAGTAGGAGCTAACTCTATTACAGAGTGGAGGAGATAAAGGAGCTCAGCCTTTGATATTGGCAGCTTTGCCTAGACAAAGTGTTCATTGAATGCTCGTTAGGAGGGAGTTTATATTTCATCCCTACATTTGGATGTGTCATACCCTCACCAAAAATCAGGACCCTTACTTTGAGTGGGATACAAAAGAATCACACCAACAGAAGCATTCCTACAGTTCCTCCTACGCATAGTCCTGGAGATCGCCGCTCTGATTGCTCGCCACAAATTACTCTATCCAGTGGAAAATGTCAATGTTTTTAAGTCAAACTCAGTCCTACTAACCCATTAGGTACACTCTCACCTTTCTCACAGCTTTCTCCATAGTAGGGTCGATGACACTGACAGCTGGGACGAACCCACATGTCCACACACTGCCCACGTTCCATGCATGGGTCATCTTGACACCAATCTTTTTTACTGCATCCTATTTCCAAGCCCTGGTTCTCCTCTCTGATGAGGTCCAGAGGCAGAAGTAGCTTGTGGTCAACTTGAAGGTCTTCCATGCATCCAATGAACCCCCTTCCGCTGGACGTCTGTGCTAAATATTCCTGCGGTGCCCCTCCAACATACAGCTGTTGAAAGGAGCTGGGCTGGAGGAAGATCAGATGGTTATAGTCCTCATTTTTCACAAAGCAGTCATCCTCACAGCCTGGTCCTTTTACAACCAGAACCAGCCTCTCATCCATGGTCACAGTGGCCTGGTACCATTCACCGTCATTGACTAGGCCAGGGTAAATGACCTGCCATACCTTCCCTGACTTCACCCTGGCCCGAAGGGAGCCTCCAACAAGTTCCAGGGAGACGAAGCGCTCCACGGTGCCCCGGTAGTACAGCACCATGTCGTCCAGAGTGCTCTTGAATCGGAGCTGCATGTGGAGCCCATGATTGTCTTGGTCCTTGGTTTCTCGTTTCATCCTGTTTTTGGGAACAGGCAGCTGCATGTGGACGTAGCCCTCGGAGTTGAAGGAAAAGGTGGTGGAGGTATTGCAAAGTTCTCCGGTCCAGCCAGGAGGACACAGGCAGGTGTAGCTATGGTCTCCATCATCATTCAGCACGGGGACGCAACCTGCTTCGTGTTGACAGTGGTGCTGCTGGCAGCCGACCAGACCAACGTCACAGTCTCTCCCGCCCCAAGGCTCCTGGCCAGGCTCTGGCTCAGGGCAGTGACACCTATAGAAGTTGGCAGCATCTTCACACGTGGCGCCATTCTTGCAGGGATTGCTATCACACTCGTTGATGTCCACCTCACAGTGTACGCCTGCATGGAGAGACCCTCACGTTTAGTACTACTACTTACTTTAACAACACTGATGCAGCCAATACACACCCTTCGAATGGATCACAATTGAAGACATATTTACTAATAATTGAACCACATAAATCTGGTTATTCAATCAGGGGGAATGCAAAGGGAGCCTGGAAAGTAAAACACAGTACATTCAATGATATAATTAGACGCATACCGATGAACAGGCAGATACGGTTGAGGCATACATTTTTCCATTAGTGTCATGACTGGAGGAAAAAACATTAATTGCACAATTAGATAATTAGAGAAGACTTAGATTTGCACTGATTTCCCTAAAACAATTAAATCAGTGTCTGCCCTACTTTTTGTTTTAGCTAGACATTGAAATAATGTACTACATGCTTGCCATACACACACACACACACACATACACCTACACACACACACACCCTGAGCCAGAATTACAGTCTACCTGCCTGGTTTCAGTAGTCACAGCCACTTAGCAAACTGCATTCAACATTAAGCCTTGGCAGCAGCAGTCAACTCGCATTAACATAGTCCTTTAAAATACTCTACACTTAAGGAACCCTTAAGCTGTTTGTCCTCTCTGTGCCAGGACTCCACCCTCATACATAAGCACGCAACTTTTTTGTTAATGTAGCCTTAAAGTGCTGTACCGTACCTTACCTGTCAGCCCCCAGAGCCCACAGCAGCAGCAGCAGCACAGCAGCAGCAGCATCAACCTGCTTCCCCCCATGATCCACTGAGTGAACCACCAACACACTCCTCACACTGCTGGCTGACAGAAGTGACACAACCAGCCTCCCTCTCTCTCTCTTTCTCTCTCTCTCTCTCTCTCGCTTACGAAGCAGACGTGCGTCCACTCTGTACAAGGCAGACAGGCAGAAGTGATTACAAGGCAGCCCCGCCCAACTTTTCTTTACCTCCCTCTCTTTCTCCTTCCTCCATTCCTCCCTGAATCCCTCCCTCACACCCCCTGCTCCTCTCTTGTCTGCAGCCCAGCCCGAGCAGAGCGCTAAGCCTCCTCCAGCTGGCTCCTCTCGGTGTTTGACAAGAGGAATGCAGTGCTGCATCCCCTCCCTGCTCCATGTGCCGGCCTGTGGATGCCCACGAGTGGCAGGAAATGCTAGAATGAACCTGCAGGAGGTGCTGCAGGTTCAAGGTTTCAGACCTGACCATGTATGGACCGATACATGGAGCCCATATTGATTTTTTATTAACGTTTGCATAGCAGCTAGTCAGTCTCATCCACCATTGTGTCTGATCTTATCACATTAGATGTATTGCCAATGGGCTGGTATTAGTGACTAATAAAGGGGATTATTTCCAATGGAAATAAATAAAACACTTTGAAATATGGTGGTGGGGGGGCTGACTCCAACCTTGGTTGATATTGGTCAACAAAGTCAAGGTTCTAATGTTTGAAGTTAATTGTGAATTGTTAATCAATTATTAGATGACAGTTGGAAAGTCTCAGATTTAAGTTTTAGTTAAATGTTATGTTTGAATTGTATGTTCACTTTCAGAAAAAAAAGATTGCATCAGGGTTGATAGTTTGACAATAAAAGAGCTAAGAGCTGGAAATCTGGAGATTCAGATATGAATAATGCAGTTTTTTTGTTCACATGATCTGTAATTGACTAAATCAAGCTTAAAGCACACACCTGTAGCCAACCTGAGGAAGCCACACAGTGAAACTCGTTACTCATAATACATGACAAAACTAATACCAAACTCAGACATTTTAATCCAAATGTCCAAAGGCCTTCTAAAACTATAAGCATGGCGCAGGTACAGTAAGGAGAGTCCATCTCTACTAGTTAGCAGTGCGTTACAGTGACGACCTCATGCACAGGGACAGTCAACCTCTTGCACATGTGCCACACAAAGTCAATAGGAGGTTTATGAGCCACATGGAGTTTTCCTCTTTGCTTGCTGTTGCACAAGAGTGATGTTTACAGAGAGCATTCCAGAAATGCAGATCATTAGGAAAAAGGCCGTTGTTTTGCTCACAAGTTTTTCATTGTCTTTTTTTTTTTCCATCAGGCTTTAATTAGGCTCCTAAGCAGCTTTTCTGTAATCTCCCCTCCCCCTGACAAATATCATAGGAGACCCCCGTCTAATACCCAGGGTGGACGCCTGACATATGGCACCTTATATTGGCTTTGTTGTTTTCTGCTCCTCCATACCATATGGCCTTTCTATCCTCTGCTCCACATCGCACGATACCATTAGCAGATTCAATTTGCCTCTCAGTGTGTTGATGAGAGCGTCTGGCTGAATTCCTCACTTCTAAATCCAGATTGTGCATTTCAAGGTCAGTTTTTGGGACTGTTCTTCCTGTTTTTGAGTGACAAATCTCCTCTAATGACGAATTAATACCTTGGCTGGCTCTGAGGAATGATCAGCAGGAGGAATATTAACCCTTTTACTGAGACTTGTCGGCTGACACTGTCTACTGAGGACATTCAGTCCTGTTTACACAAAAACACTGATTACTATCAATTTATCACTCGTTATTACTGTAAAAGAGAGTTGTCTTGTGACAGGATTCCCCAGTGTTTAATCTAATCTACTCTGATAACACACAACAATACGATGTGCAATGAACAGAACCTAAGTAAACTAAGATGTCTGTGTGAGGAAGGAACAGCACTGGTATTTGCATGTAGCATGTTTATTTTCATTATTGATCGATCTGATTCACTAATACTATAATCTATAAATATTTTGCAAGAAATAATAGTTCAAGAGTTTGTTGTTGATGAAACTTCTGTTGATTGACTAATCGCTTCAGCTCTAATGATCTAATAACAAACACCTTTAGAAATATTTCAGTAACCTTTTACTGGAGATAAGTGTTTCTTAAAAAGTCAAAGGCTCGACAAAAGCGTGGGCTGCTGCTCACCACTGACTTCACCAGCCAGCTTCACCTTTCTTTTTTAATGTCAGAGATCTGTGTCTACCCACCATCTGCAAATCTATTTAATGTCCCTGCTATGAGAGGCTCCTTCACTTCCTTTGTGCATGACATTAGGAGAGAAGAGTACATCCACAGCACATGCAAAAATAATCTGTTTTTAGTATTCGTACTGACCATTTTCAGTATGCTTTATTTGATGTATTTAAAGGGAGATGCTAACTTGCTGTTGATTTACAGAAATCCCTGCAGCACTCTAGTTGTTTGTGTTTTGACGCCGCTCGATTCACAAATGCATTTTTTTCAGCAGGGATGTAGCCAATTAGCTTTTCTTTGACATGAGTGCGCCCCAACAAAACTATGATTTCATATTTATAATTCTTGAAATACATTTGTGAATCCTTCTGTGTGCATTCAGTCATTATGATACTAATCTGAACCCGTGGTTCATTTTAATAACCACCTGGTAAAGTGAGTAAAGTCTGAACAGTATCACAGCTGAACATGCTCACAGTGAGGCAGTGAGGAGGGACAGGGACAGGGACAGGACACTACTCCGTGGGGAGTTCTCTGGAGGAAGATGAGAGTAGACGAGCAGATAAGAGGTTTCTCCTACCTGTGAAGCCATCTGGACACATGCATTGATAAGAGCTGACCAGATCCTGACAGGTTCCTCCATGCTGACACGGAGCAGACTCACACTCGTCCACATTGACTGAGCAGCTGTCTCCTGCCAACGGAACACATTACTGAGATTCATATGTCCTAATCACTTCATTGAGTTATTAATAAGGCAGAATATACATGGGAAACAACAGGGTTTATAACTAGCTTACCAGTGAATCCTGGCAGACAGCGGCAGATGAACCCGGCGGCCTCTTCATAGCTGAAATTGGCTTTGCTGAATTCAGGCAGCGTTCTGTAGTTCAGGATATCTGAGCGCTGGAAACACTCGCCACCATTCTCACAGGGTTGCTGCCCACACTCATCCATATCCAGCTGGCAGTTCTCTCCCTCGTAACCTAGATGCACGTGAACAAAAATGTTTAAAGGATGAGTCAATACAATGTTTTTAGTAATGACATGTTGTTTAAACAGGCTATGAATGATATATGACAAACCCCTCAGAATACAGAGAGGAATGGAAGTGGGAGTTTTGGTGCATGTAAGAGCTACTGAAGTAGAGATCTCTGGCTCAGAGTCTGAGAAAAACTCATTTAGAGCAAACGGCTTTTAAATATATGTTTTGTAAAATTCCATACATTTCGAGGACACTGCAGGTAAATAGGGTAAAAAAAACTAATATTAAAATATTCAAATGAGGCATTATCTGATGTTAACGTTTGGTGAATTTAGGAGAAGTCTGCAGAAACAAATAGACAAAGTAGTCAAATAAACACCAAAATGTGTATTTTGGATGTTTTCTTGTTCTGAAAGAAAACATGAAGCAAAATAGAAACAAATATCATAATTGATCAGTGCATGGACAAACATGTATCCTGCCTGGTTGTCTCCCCTTAAAAGAGTTCATGGTAACTGTAATTATTAATTTTATCCGTACAGGCCATGAAGTGATTCCATCCTAACTTACACACCAACATCGTCCACACATTGTTAGCTAGCTAGAGCTGATGTCTGTACTGTTCGCTGGCCATTTGAGTCGCATAAACACGGGCTGCATAAAGACTTCAGCTGTCAGATTTGTCTGAATAAAGCGAGCTGAAAACGTACGTTTCTTTCTGAACGAGTGGGTTTTGTTAAAGGACCAGTGTGTAGGATTTGGCGGCTTCTAGCGGTGAGGCTGCAGGTGTTAAGTAGGTGAGCGATGGTGGCTGTCATGAAAACATTACTATTCTGCTCTGGGCTACAGTAGAAACATGGTAACGGGCTCCATGTAGATATAAACAGCTCACTCGATGCTAATGAAAATACAATCATTCTGATTTTCAGGTGATTATACACAAAAGAAAAAGTACTTATTGATATTACACTCAATTTCTGCCAATAGAGCTCTGTAAATGACATACACTATTTCTTTACCAAACTTGCATGTCAATACCAGGATGTATCCCTCCCTCTGCAGATAGAAACACAAAGTCATGTTTTAACTGTAACATGGGGGGTTGCCCACTTTATTTGACTAACTCAGAGTGCGGATGCCTTATACAAGCTTCAGTTGAACTTTGGAATGCATTTTTTGTTTCTCTCTATATTTGGTTATTTTTATGTTTTTTCAAAAATAGACTTATTTTTTCCACAAAATATGCTTTACAAGAACCAGTTCATGCCAGTGTCCACAGTCGATCTATACAACAGCCTTCATGAAAGTATTTAAGACTTATAGATTGAAACACATGAAATGAAATAATATCAGCTTTAAAAATAAGAGCTGATGTTAAAACTGCTTAGGGTCAGTTAAGGTTGTGATGTCACTTGTGAAGTTGACTTTTCGAGCATATCTTCCAATAGTTGGCAACACTAACAAGGATTGTGGATTTTGTAGGTTGCACAAGAGCTCAACCAAACTGCTTATAGCCTGTATAGACAGTTTAGTTTCCCCAATCCATTACAGGTCAGGAGTCAATATATCCAAGTCAGTATTCCCAACTTCCAATCAAAATGTGTCCCAGTGCATCTGCTCTGGAAGAGACAAAGTGTATAATGTAACCTTTAAATGAGCAGCTAGAGAACTCGAGAAAATAGAGGGACAGGAAATATTTTTGCTACTCTTATTTAAGACACTTCAGGGATCCTCAGGGACCCAGTTAGAAGAGACGGGAGGAGCAGACTCATACCGCATGCTGGCAAACACGCACAAATCTACTGAATGGAAATGTTAGAGCACAATTCACAAGACAAATGGTAAACGCACTTGCATTTGTGTAGCGCCTCTCTAGTCTTCAGACCACTGAAAACGCATTACACTACATGTTATTCATTCACACATTCATACACTGATCTTCCGATTGGAAGACAACCCGCTTTACCTCTCAACCACAGCCGCCTCATAACCGCGGGTAGATTATCCAGCCCGAGTCCATGTCTTGGAATTTTGACCTGACTGACAGTTCCTTTGCACTTTTTTATCAGCACATTGTTCACACTGTGATGATGTTTTGTTGCTATATAACAGTATGATAGCGTATACTGAGCAGTGGGTTATAGCAGGTGTAGAGGTGGTGCACAGAGTGATGTGTACCTGGCCAGCAGAGGCACTTGTACTGGTTGATCTCCTCCAAACAAGTAGCTCCATGCTGGCAGGGGTCGGAAGCACATTCAGGAATATCTTCTTCACAGTGGTCGCCCACAAAGCCGGTGCCCTCACAGTCACACTCATATCTGGAGGAAGGACGAATAAAGGCAAAATGGATATATAGAGTGAATAAAAATGGATTGCAAGGCTATTTCATTATTTTCTGAACAGTAGCCGTATTAGTCACTTGTGGCCACAAGTGACTAATACAGGACTAAGTAGTAACAAACCCCCTGAGTGTGTTGAAATGAGCAAGGGTGTGTTATTTCTTATGAATTCTTCCTTTTCTGTATCACAGCAAGAATGTGCAAGTTATTCTGTCAAAAGTTACAGTCTCTCTTTGAATATTCAAAGATAATAGAATCTTTGGACACCAACTTATTGAAAGAGATTTTTTACGTTTTAAATGTTGCGGCACTCATTAAAAGAAATCTGAAAAGTTCCACAGAAATTGTGTGCTGATGATCAGCTGTGTGGCGTCTGACCACTTCATTCTTCTGTCCAAACCTGCACTAAGATCTTCTGTTTTATGTTTATCAGTTCTCTTGTTCCTAAGTGTAACATATAGCATCTTCTATCCGTCCTCGTCTACTCAGTGTTACTACCAGGTATTCTCACCACCTCTATCCGTCTAATGACTCATCACAATGGCTGGCAGTAAGTGGATTAATTATTATCCCTGGTCAACTTTAATGTCTGCCATGCAGCCTCAGGCTGTCACAACACACTGCTGGCCGAGTGTAGTCATATAGAAATCAGCACTAATATAAACCAACATGGATCAGACAATAATATACAGTCCCTCCAGTATCACTTAATGTACGATTTTAACCTTGATATAATTCATTATTTGATCAGATTCCACCAAAGTCTCATCAAATACATCATTCATGCATGTCAGCAAAAACAAATACTCAAACACAAACATAAAGATTAATGGAAGCTTCATTCTGGAAACATACAAAGAGGGCCTTGACTTTGAACTAAACATCATTGGAAACACTGTGACAAGCTGCATCTGCTATTTGATTCATGTTTAGTTTCTGCGTATGATCATGTTTCTGTGCTGTTGTAGAGTGACATGATTTACCAGACAAGTTGTTAACCACGTTTGCATTGTGAGCTCAGGTGAGAACTTTATTAATCCACAGCAGACAATATATGAAAGACATGTTGCCATACTAACTTGTACTCACACCAGTACTAACACCAGTACTAACACCAGTACCGACACCAGTACCGACACCGGTACGAACACTGGTACTAACACCAGTACCAACACCAGTACCAACACCAGTAACAAAACCAGTACCAAAGCCAGTACTAACACCAGTACCAACAACAGTACCAACACCAGTACCAACACCAGTACTAACACCAGTACCAACCAACACCAGTACCAACACCAGTACCAACACCGGTACCGACACCGGTACTGACACTGGTACGAACACTGGTACTAACACTGGTACTAACACCAGTACCAACCCCCCCCCCCCCCCCCGCCCTGCCACCTTCGATCGCAAGAGCGTCGTGTAGCATACCA
>NW_022280146.1:765915-783242 GCF_004355925.1 Anarrhichthys ocellatus
CCAACAGCCCAGCCCACCGTCCCCACCATAATGTATACACGCTACTCCCCCCCCCCCCCCCACCCCCCCCACACACACACACACTGACAATTTCCTACTGTTACAATCCCTTGCACATCCTTTCCATGTTTCTATATTTAAATACACTTGGCACTTTTACAATATACTTGTTTTAAAGTACTGTCATCTGTTTGTATGTCTACCATATTTTATTGTACATTTTAATATGCTTCTATTTTTAAATGATGTCTCGATTATTGCACTGTGTTCATTGTTCATTGTTATGCACCATTGACCTAGTAAAATTCCTTGTATGTGTAAGGTACTTGACAATTAACGGTCTGATTCTGATTCTGAACACCGGTAACAAAACCAGTACCAAAGCCAGTACTAACACCAGTACCAACACCAGTACCAACACCAGACACATATTCCAGAGGAACACTGAATTAGAAAACAAAAGTAATACAATTGATAGATTAATGATTAAAAGGCCACCATAAGTTCACCTAGAAATAAGACCAATACAAAAGACAATAAATATGTCACACAAACACACATCTTCGTTTTACAGCTATGCATAAAAGATGTTGTAAAGTGTTTTTGTAGAGAAACTGCATCCTTAAGTGTTCACCTGACCTTTTACTAAAACTAACAAAGAGCAGCCTTCAAACTGAAGTAGGGTATAAAGTCACGATTCCTTCCTCCAGTGGTGGGCCGTCAGGGCCTGCAAGGCCTTCTCTGCTGGCCTAGACAGAATCACAAAGTTGTAGCTATTTTATAATTTAATCATTTTTCATAAATACACTACATGTATTATTATTTATAAAAATATTTTTCCCATTATCTTATTTTCTCATTGCACAGCTACTGTCTTCCTCAGTTGCTCTGCTTCCAGTGCAGCTTGTTTTAAGTAGAGCTTTCATCCAATCAGATCTCACCTCTGTGTCTCTAGGTAAGAACAGAGGCAGAGGCCTGCAGACTCACAAGTGAATCCATGTGCAGTTTAAGTGAATGGGGACGATATTGTTGATTGTCATAGTGTTCAACCAATCAGATCTTTAGTTTGACATGTTGGGCGTATTCTTTGACGTGTCAGAGCCTGCTAGCTGGTCTACAAGTACGTGATTGGTCAGTGGTCTAGCATGACATGTTGGGTGGTGACAATCCCAATATCTGCTGCCTCTGTGGAGCGGACATTTTCAGCCTCAAACGTATTCAAGAAATACAACTGGGGAGGCTCGACTGTCTTCACTGGCGTCCACGAATGGAGAAGGACTTCTTACTGGAACTAAAATGCACGGATGTACTGAACAACCGTGAGATTAAACTCTTTATGAACAAAGAAAGGAGCATGGACTTTGTCTTTAAATAGTGAACAGCAGCTCTGGTAAGTGAACTGCTTTTGTTTTTACATCTGCAGTAGCTTTAATATGCTTCTTTATATATTATTATTTGTACAACTAGTTTTTATGAAGATTTTTGTTTGGTTTTATATGTGATAGGAACCATTGTTACATCCAATGTTGCTCTGGGGACACATTTAGTCGGTGCCAGTGTTGCCAATTTGGCGACTTTCTCGCTAAATCTGGCGACTTTCCAAACCCTCATGGCGACTTTTTTTGTCAAAAGCTACTAGTGACAAATCTAGCGACTTTTTCTGGTGTTGTTGGAGACTTTTCTCGTGTTTTGACTCTGACACAAAAGCACGTACCGTTCTGCACTGAACGAGCAGCGGGTGCTGCCGTGAGCCGCCCCAAAGCACTCACAGGCGGTTACTCTCACAGCAGCCTCACGGAGCAGTCCCAGCTGCAGTCAGAGCAGGAGGCGTATTCATGTATCTGCACTCTGCAGTTAGTGTATTTATAGGTGTTGAGCTTAATTTTTACACGAAACAAATAATAACCGTAGCTGTGGCGTCATAATGAGGTGTTTCAGCTGCAGGACAGCAGTGAAGGCCCAGGTATAAAATGCACGGCCCGCCACTGCCTTCCTCCAATACCCTTTTCTGAAGACTCAGGAGCTAAACCAAGAACTAGCCTTTATTACAAACCTTTAAAGTTTCTATTATTGGCAAAAATGTTGTTACCTCACATAGATGAAACACAAAACAGCACTCGATACAAAACTCTGATGTAAAAAAGTACAGACGTGAGCAGGGTCATCCTTAAATCAGAGGATCGGTGGTTCGATCCCCTGTTTCCCTAGTCCAGGGGTCGGCAACCTCACGAGCCACATGTGGCTCTTTAGCCTATCTGTTGCGGCTCCCTGAGTCTACATCAGGGGTCCCCAACTGGCGCACCGGATCCGGACCCAGGAACTAAAAACCGATAGATAATTCGGAATTATACATATTGGGCACCGAGTTTAAACTTTAACCGGCGCCTCTTATTCAGCTGTTACGGCACTTGTTCGGCGGTGCAGGAAACACACCGACCAGTGTATTGCAAATCACACCACTTGATGCAGCTCAGCCAATCAAATATGAGTATTCTGACAAGTTTCCTGACTCGAGCGAGGTTTACACACACGTGACAAACGGGGCTGAGACGAGGAAATAGAAAGAAGAGCAGGGAAATTGCGCCAATCGAAGATGTTATGTCACATGACGTTCTCCAAAAAGAGAAATGTGTTTCAGAGAGAATATAATTCATGAGCAAGAATGAACAGAATCTTATATGTTAATTCTTCCCACAGGCAGTTAAATCCTCTACTCCTGTCAAGCGCTTTTCCCTGCAGGTGGCTGATCATGATTTTCAGCCCCCGCCCTCTGTAAACTATCCATGGATAAATCCAAATAAAGAAAAGTCACAGAGGAAAATAGAGAGTTTAACTCTGCGTGGACGTATTAATTTGCTTTCACTGCCAACGATGCTGACTTACCTGTATGCTTCCAGAACAAGCACACAGCATTTGCTGAAAAGTGTCACGCTGGAGATGAGCGAAAAAGAGCGATTTCTCAACTGCTGCAGCAAACTCTCCTCTTCATAAGAGTTTGATATTGTTATATCAGGTAAAATTGCAAAGAAATGTCAAGAATTGTCTTTATTCTTGTTCTATATTTTCATAAATACAACAAACTATAGTTTTTGTATATATAATATAACTATATATAACACTTTATAAGCTGTGATATCAAATAGCTTTTGCGTCTCCAAACAAATTTTATTTGGTGGAAAATAGGGCAAAATGGCTCTTTGGATAGAAAAGGTTGCCGACCCCTGCCCTAGTCGCATGTCGAAGACACTTAACCCTAAAATTGCTCCTGTAGTTCTGCCTACGATGTGTGAATGTGTGTGAATGTTAGTTAGTCCTGATGAGCAGGTGGCACCTAGCATGGTAGCCCCTGTCATCAGTGTATGAATGAGTGTGAATGGGTGAATGATGATGTAGTGTTAAAGCGCTTTGAGTGGTCGGAAAGACTAGAAAAGTGCTGTTCAAGTACAAGTCCATTCACCATTTACTATTCATCTTCCTAATATTAAATTTCAGATAATTAACAGCACATCAGCTGACGAATATGTCAACCTCGACAGTATAGGTCTACATCTTTTTAATTGAAACACTCAAACATCATTTGTTTGTTTGTCAGACCTCATTTATAACTAAGTTGGAATTCCACTTACATGTACTACAGTCTATGTGGACGTATCAGTTGTCAACCTCATGGTTGTCAACTATATTGCGTTTCAAATACCCAAATCATTCTAACTATACTGAAATTGTATGTTTGGGTATGTGCAGAAAGTGTAAACATGTATGTGTGTGATCCTACCTGTTCACCCCGTCAATGCACTTGCCCTGATTCAAACAGGGAATGTTAGCACATTCATTGATGTTGACCTCGCAGTCATGGCCCTGGAAGCCGGCCATGCACTCACACGTGTATGTAGCGACGTGGTCTCGGCAGGTGGCGCCGTTCTGGCAGGGAAGCACCTCGCACTCATCGATCTCCACCTCGCAGTTAATCCCTGCAGGGCACAGAGCGGGCATGGCAGCGGGCCAAGGACTCAGATACAACACAATAAGACTGGAGCTGCAGACGGACAACAGCAACACAGACTAATGCTACTTAAACAAAAAAAAAGCCATGCAACTTCTGTTCATATAGTTACTGGCATAAAAGCTCAATCCATCTTGCTCTCTATACAAAGATAACAAATAAAGCATATATTTGTACTGACTGAATTAATCTCTAACCAAAGAAAAATTTCCTTTAAAGATTTAGTGTTTGTCTGAATCATACTGCTAAAAATTGGCAAATTTAAAGTCACTGAAAGTTGCCACAAAATCCTGGATAAATGCAAGGTTAGCATAAAGGTTCGGCTGTGGCTCAGTGGTGGAGCATTTTCCAATCTGAAGATTGGCGGTTCAATACGGACTGACTGAACTACAGTATGGTAGGTTAGGAAAAGATCAAGGTTATGGCAAATGAAGTATGGCTATGGCATAGCAGTTTAAACACAAAAAAGACTGTGGTTACAGTTTTAAAAAAAAGTTAAGCATAAATTCAGGTGTCTGACACAACACGCATGCTGGTCAAATGTGCTACACTAATCCACTACCCTGGTCTTCAGACTCTTACATTCTGCTTCTCTAAATAAAGGCCACACTACCTCCTATATTGGCACTTCACATTAGTATTGGCGCTGAATCATCCAATATGGACCTAATTCATACAGATAATGGGATTGACAAGACAAATTCACGCAGTCTCTTGAGCACTATCTTACCCCAGATGTTGTTGTGTCTCAGTTAGTATTAGTAATTAAATTAAACACACATTTATCGCCGCACAGCTTGAAGCTCCGGTTCTTAAATGAAGAAATTTGAAGAACCACATCGACCGCTACAAAGTCATCTCAGAGTAAGAGGCTTGTGTCCGGGCAGAGATAGGTCATAGTGTGTTTGTTACCTTGCTTTGCTTTGTTCTAAGTTACTGTATTGTTATAACGTGTTATTGTTACGGACCGCAGAGTTCCGTTAGTGCTGTGAAGAAACTACTGTTGTATTCCATGCTGCTGTAATAGTGTTGTGTTGAATCAGTCACCGCGAGTGAAGTTGGGAACTGTAACGAACAGTTAAAAGACCAGAACCGCAGCTGAGTTTCGGGTTTCTGTGTGATAGAGAAATAGTTCCTGTATTTTACTGCGGCGGTGAGGTCTGCCTTGTTTGGAGTGTTACTTTTTTCTCTTCCTTTCTTTGTCTTTTTGTTTAACTAACCCCACACACACACTCTCACACACACATATAGGTTTTGCTACTCATCTCAGACACACGTGGTGTGTAAACGCGGCCTCTATCGTGGCCCCCGTTTTTTTAGTTTTTAGTAGAGGTGATCAAGTACAAGACGACATTCGCCATTTTGGTAGTCCTATCTATCTTCTGCCATTTCTGTAGTGTAAACACCATTTTGATAGTTTTCATTCCAAAATGCGATTTTGTAGTCTTGTGTGGTCACGAGACTGCATCCGCCATTTTAGTAGTTTTGTTGCTTCTCCCCATACACACACAATACAATCTCTCACCACGGATTGTTTTTTGATTTTAGATAGTAGGCTCGTATTTGTATAGTATTAGTTGTTTTTAGTTTTAGATATCATTTTACTTGATCAATGTTATTAGAATTTAATAAACTCTGTTATACTTTAAAGAGCAGCTTTCTGCGCTTACTTTGTGCATGTGTGTTGTGATAATAGCTGGATATCCTGGACTGTGCTCAAATTCAAACCTTCATGTTTCACTCTGAATGTGAAATAGTACTTTGACTATTGACATTTTGAGTGAATACTAATTATGAGACTTTATAGTTTGGTTATTGGTTCCTATTCTCAGGGTGGTGCCCCGTTATTATTAATATTAGTTACTAATCTTATTGATGTTAATAATTGTATTAATGGCAATAATTTAGTTTTGATACTGATAACCAAACACGCTCCTGCCAGTATTTAGGTAGAAAATCGTATATCTCCTTCCAACCTCTCTGTGTAACAAGTATCACTATTACACAACGCTTAACTAGAATGAGCTCCAGATCAACTAAAGCAGCCTGAACATGAAGAACATAGGAAACTATTGATGAGAGTCTATGGAGCAGAGCTGCATATATGTTTAATAGTCAAATATATTTATATTAAATGTCAGATCATTAACAAGAATCTCTGATCCAATAACATGAATTCCTCATTTCAATATCCCAGCCAATCTTAACCCTGACTTACTAAACAGCGGCTCACCTTTGAAGCCTGGAGTGCAGTCGCACCTGTAGTGATCCACCTCATCCAGACATCTGCCATTATTTTGGCAGGGTTGAGAGGCACACTCGTTGATGTCCAAGTCGCAGTGGAAGCCTTGAAATCCAGGCACACAGAAACACTGGTAGGCGTTAACCCCGTCTTTACAGATGGCTCCATTCTGACAGGGCTGAGACTGGCATTCATCTATGTTTTCCTCACAGTTCCTCCCTTGGTACCCAGCAGCACACTGGCACTCGGGCCCAACGTCAGGGACGTCCATACAGGTGCCAGCATTCTGGCATGATATCTCTGAACAAGTGGTGACGTTATTCTGGCAGTGCTCCCCTCCCAGTCCCAGGGGGCAGTGACAGGAATAGCCATTTACTCTGTTGACACAATTGGACTGGATACCTTTGCAGGGGTTGCTCTGACATTCATCTACATCCTGAGTGCAGTTGAGCCCTGTGAAGCCGTCCAGACAGTGGCAGGTGAACTCGTCAGTCCCAGGCTTGCTGGTACAGTTGGTGCAAGGCGCCATGATACAGGCGTCATACAGCTCATCACAGTTTTTGCCCATGTACCACACCGGTCCTTTGGGGCAGAGGCACACATAGTCACCCAGGGAGTCGAGACATGTGGCATTATTGTTACAGGGAGATGACAAACACGTGTCTGCTGCAGATGTGCACAGTAAGCCTGGAATGGAAGACAAAATTGCAATTAAAGATGCAATACGCAACACTTTGCATATAACAAATCTGTCTTTCTCACAAGCCGGATTCCCAAACAGGGATGGAGAGAGGTAGTACCATACTACCAAAAATGTAAACATTGCATATTTACCTTTGTCTTTCCCAAATTCAATTCATGTTAAAGCCCTATTCGGCGATGCAAATAGCACATTGACTCCCCTCTGCCACACAAACGTGCTGGTGATGATGGTAGCAACAATGGTAAAGACAAGAGTGCTATGAAAATAAACTTAGAATTCCAAGGAAAGGAAAAACACCAAGGTAAACCTTTTAATTGACAAGTGACCTCAATTTCTGAAAAATACCACTAAAACACCAAAGTAGTTTGAGCGTAATCTCCAAAAACACTGATAAACTCACAGATTACCCCTTTATATTCTGTTGAGTCAATATGTCCCCATGAAGGGTTTATGGTTTATGTCCATATATATATACTGTATATATATATATATATATATATATACATACTTTTTGGATATATGTTTATATTTATATTGTACATATTGTTAAATGTTTATACCTACATCTGGTTTTTATTTTGCTGCCCTTTTTTATTTTTTATATATATTTTTATTTTGATTGTTTATTGTAAATTTGTGTACGTACATCGAGAGCCAAGTGGAAACCGGAGTCAAATTCCATGTATGCGTACGCATATAAAGCTGATTCTGAATATGTAATGGGACGTACTTAAAAAGCCTGCCATGAAGGTACACAACTGTGAAAGAGAACTTCAATATACTGTAAGTGAACTGAATACCTGTTGGCTAACACAGTACACCGCCTTTCCTTTGTGACCTTTAGCTGCATTGCCCCCTGGATTATACAGTGGGCTACTACAACTCTGACCTTTAGCTACCTTTAAGTTCACAGCAGATGGTGTTAAAAGCAAACGTATTACATGCAGCTGTCAATGTTGTCAATGAAAGTTTTTCTCATTACTGTTTGTACACAGTTTGTACTTCAGACTGTGATCTATAGAACAATAGTGATATTACTAACCTGAAAAATGCAAAAGATGGTTGAGAGTTGAAAATAACATACTTTCTGGAGGGGTACGACCTGTTTACTTAAAGGGCCAGTGTGTAGGATTTGGTGGCATCTAGCGTTGTGGTGGCAGATTACAACCAACCGAATACCCCTCCGCTCACTTCTCCCTTTCCAAGACTGCCGTAATGTGAGTCAAGTGCATAACCGTGGTAACACTGTTCATCTTGCTCAGAGACCATCCATACCGTAATAACTTTACTTTAGGAGAAACAGAAGTCAGACGGCGGCTGGCGATACCATGATTTAACCCTCTGCGGCTCACTTTACCGCAGTTTCACAAGTGCGTAGAGAGCTACAGTGGCCTTCAGGTAACGTGAAAGCACGAAAGGCCCTCTCCAGAGCCAGTGTTTGGTTTGACCGTTCTGGGCTACTGTAGAAACATGGGGTGCTAAGTGGCAGATTCTGTGAATGTAGCTATAAGGGCTCATTCTAAGCTAATGAATACACAATGATTCTTACTTTCAGGTGATTATACACCAATGAAAACCAATCTATTTTTGCTAATAGATCCCTGAAATTGCTAGATACTGGCCATTTAAGCCACCATTAGCTAATGCTCATAATGGATCAAGTAATACTGTAGCAGCAAAGCCCCTAAGTGTATTGACTTGCATGCATTTTATAGATTATAAACTCAGCTTTTCAAATGGAAGAGGTAGATTGTGTCCATTTTTCTTTCAAAAGTTACATAGTCTGGCTAAAAATTCTTCTCTTTCCATTCTAAGGTAGAAGAACCACAAGTATGTCAACCAAGTCTGACGTCTTTCCCCCTGTGTCTCCTACGAAGGTGCTCGATTTTCCACCACAAAGGCATTAGAAATGCATGGAACCATAGGATGCTTTGGATAAAGTCATCATCAATGTGCACCTCTGCTAGCAAGTCATCAACAAAAACATCCCAGTATCAATGTCTATCATCCCTGCAACACCTGCATCTCTCATTTCCCACTGCATCCACTTCAACACCTCCAGTTCCTCTCACATGCATCTGTGATCACGTTCATCTGCTCCAACACCAAGTCTCCCCTCCTCACATCAGTCTCTCACCTCTCCTCCGACCATCTTTTTGCTTTCCATACCTGATAGATCGAGAGAACAGCTGTGCTTCTTCTGTTCTGGTAAAAAGACCCGCCTAGTGTTAATAACCAAAGCTGTCAGAATGAGGTGCAGGGAAAAGGAATCAATCCTTACTTCGGCACAGTGGTGCTTTGAGCTTAATGCTAACATAGCCATGCTCACATGATCATAATCATAATGTTGCAGGTTTATGCCAGTGGTGGACCAACCGACCGACAAGCCAATATTGTCCAGCTGTTTTCTCGAAGCATTGAAAGTCAGATTATTCTAGTGCACACCTGAGATTCACCCAAAACTAATTTATATCTTTCAGTATTACAGATTACCTGCAACTTTCCCTGCTGCCCACAAATGTAGGCGTTGCTTTTTATACACAATTCAATTCAAGAACTTTATTGTCATTGTGGAAGCATAACAAAATCTCCTCAACCTGAAAGGGTGATGTATTTTATTAAAAGACCTCACACATATTTATAAGAAATAAATACGGCACAAATTAGATGAAAAAATCTGTATAAATATTAGCGATAAAAAAGTTTGAATCTGTGCAAGTCCAAATATATATACACAACTAACCAGTGTGCAAACATCAGCAGTTGCAGCAAAAGCACAGGTGCAGTGTGGCAGCACATCAGTCTTCTCAGACTGAGATGTCTGAGTTCTGCGCCACAGCTTTTAGAAAACAACACGAAGCTGTGGTGAGGAGCACAAAGCATCTGCGTCTGTGCGCACCGCCATCTTGCCTCTCATTTTATTAAATGCAACTGTAGAGCATGTGACACTTCTGCACAAGGAGCAGTGATACAATTCAACAAGAATGTATATGGAAGTGTGAACATACATTGACATTCTGTTTTTTATTTTCTAAGAACCATGAAAGTTTTGACAGCGATGGGAAGAGATTTATTTTCTGTGTTAATGCAGTAAATCCCTCAATGCTACAGAATGGGTTAATGGATCCAGGTGTGATGGTAAAGGTGATATTTTTGTGCATGTTTCTTACTTCTTATCTCAACCTCAGCTGGGATGTCTTGTTCAGAAGTGTAATTTCCTCTGTCTTGCATCACATCCCTCTTTTACCTCCCTCTGTTGGCTCTCACTTACGTTTTCTCACTGTGGCTCTCTTTGGCCTCCCTCGTCAAAGAGAGCCAAGATGCTTCCCTGCACCGGCATGCAAAGCTCAGTCAGAACCATGCCCTTTAACCTGGCTGCCTGTAATCTCACAGAAGGCTGACAGAGACAGTGAGGGTTTCCTCACTCTTCACCCCTCCATCTAAACCCAATCAGCCCTTCACACATTCCAGGGAGCTGATACCAGCACCCCCTAGCCCCTCCCCCCGTTACTGAGCACTTCATAGATCATGGTTATGGCCAGACAGGGTTGATTCCCGGCACTGAGTGGTACCAGCGTCTCAGTTCAACAGTAACGCTGAGCAGAGCCTCTGACTGTAAGTAGGTAGAAGGATGTCAGGATCAACTGCTCTCCGGAGACCTCACAGAGTCTCCTCAGAGGGGGTGTGCTCTAACATTGCTTCAACTTGCTTCCTTGTTATATTAAATGTATCTGCAGGTTTTGAAAAATCGAACTCTAAAATGAATCTCAAAACGATCAGAAAAGCAGGAAAACCAATTCATCTAAGTATGAACACACCGAGACATTACCAAGGTTCAGGAACATCAACCCCAACTTTGGGTTCAAATATCTACAGAAGTACCGTTAATGAAGTCGTAAATTATGAGGCTAATAGATTAACTTTGATTTCTCATTTTATACGGGGAACGAACGGCTGACTCCTGGTTCAGATGTTTGTTGGACTTATCCACCTCCCTCTCCCTCCGGCCCTTGGTGGGTTTATACTTCCTCATTCATGATTACGCGCATAACATATGAAAATATATCATAGGATGCCTACAAATGACGGCACACTGTTATTCGTAGGTATAGCCTGATTATTTCGTGCCGTCAGTGGCCCCTGTGATGAATGAGATGTTACCGTGCTTCTCCTCAGTTCTGAAGAAGTGCAGTTTGGGCTAAATGTGATGATGTCTATGCTGCACGTTCATCTATCAGACTCTGGCTCAGGCTTCCTAGTCAGGTTATTTCATCTGTTAGATAAAAACTACAGTGACCAGCGGCCAGGATATTACTGAGTGTTTATAATACCTGTGAGACGTTTTTAATTATTCATGTCTTCAGTGGAAACCAATGGGCTCTGGGCTGAGAGACACAGACAAGGATGTCAAAGAGTAGTTACAAGGCACCATTAATAAACTATTGTTGACAATAAGAAAAGTATAGAATAACTACAAACTTATCTTTGAAATATTTCAAAACCTAAACAAGTCACATAAGCTTAATTGCAGTTTTTCGTTTTTGGGAGAATCTGTGTATTCTCGCAAATAACTCTAACAAATTCAGTTAATGACATTAAGAAAATGTTACGCTGAATGAACATATGTTATTAAGACAATTTATACTTTTTAAGAACCTCTGCATGTCTTAAAAAAGCTGATTCTAATAAGATAAATATACTCTTAAATGAGATAAGACTTTTCCATTCTTGACAGGTGCCAAAAGCGAGAGAGAACAGGTCTCCCCGAGTCACAAAGACAGCAACCCAAAGTCAACAGCGTCTCGCTGGAGGGCAGAGGAAGCAGCAACGCTATGTATCACAGAGAACGGGAAGCCCCTGCCTAACGCACAAGTTGGGCTCAGAGGAATTTTATTGAATCACTACAAGAGACCAGCAGCTCTGCCTCAGTTCATCTTTGTGCTCCGAAGGCTTCACAGCAGGTGGCTGCTTTGTTTTATATAAAGAAAATGCACAAATCCTCTCTGAATCAGTCACAGTTACACACTGAGTCAGAGACGCACATGCTTTTGTCTCCCGTGTGAGCTGCTGCAAAGACTGCTTCATTTCTAACACAATATTTTTGTCTATTTTGCGTTTTTTAGTTTTTTTTGTAGTTATTGGACTAGACATTAAGCTCATCACTGTGTGTTTACTCGGGTATTAAGAGAAAATAGTCATTTCTAAGAAGTTAGTTTTCAGCTGCTCACTCTCAGTAACTTGGTGTAAATGCCATAGATGTGCTTTTATGTACTTTTCTTGAAAGGTAAGTCTGTAGTCATGCTCTTCCATCCCTGTTAAGCTCCTCTTCATCATCACATGTACTCTGCTTCCCGTCAGTGTTTCTGGCTGCTATCTTTTGCTTTAAATCCTGAAGAGCTCAGAGTGCCAGGTCTCTCGCCGTGCTCCTTAATACCCGTCACTCCTTCCATTCAAAGCAAAGACAAAAAAAGCTGTGTAGCAGTGCAGCCGGACGCTCACAGCGTTACCATGGTGAGCTTCAACAATGCCGCCCTCAGCCAATCCCAGCTGCTGGTCCACCAGCGTTACAACCAGCTTCAGACGCTTCATACGAATGAAGGTCGCGGGAAAAACGGGTCAATAGGGTTTCATAAGGTTGTGGGGTCGACCAATGACCCCCCCCTCACAGCCACACACACACTCAGACACACCCCACTACCAGCAGAGTCATCACACAAATGAGGGAGTCATAAGGAAGCTACTTACATCCTCTCAAATTATGAATCAGGGAGTTGTGATTAGTGGTATGTCTCGAAAACTCACATAGAAACAGGAATCACTACACAATTTAGTTGTAAAATTTTTTTTTTTGCTTTACAATTAACAGTAACCTTTGATGCTGTTACTTCATAAATTGGAAAAACAGTGACGTTTCACATTTTTGTAAGTTCAGCTGACCTGTCCATCTGAAATACCCACCAGGTAATGGTAGCAATTAGAGCATATTCATTGGACGTGTGCCGAGTGAACATTGTTTATATGTTCCCTACATTAAGAGCAACATGGTTTGTTCCAGGAACCTTGTTGGAAATGATTAAAGCACAGAACCATGAAATAAAGGGTTAGCAACCCATCAGGTACTTTTCCAGGATGCTCCTGTAGTGGCTGTAAACACACATATCAATATATCGCCACGCATGTGCGCACACACAAACTAGCACACATTCTGTGCACTTCACACAAGTAAGGCATACAGACTGTGGATGTAATTGTAAATTGTTTGTTTTCCCCCTAAAAGTGCCTTACAGCTCCTACTCAGATGTTTGGCACACGTGTATATGAAGGTGATGTGCACATGTTGAAGCCTTACCCAGTTTGAACATCATCATGGTGATCAGCACCGTCCTCTGACATCTGGACCAAACTCTTCCAAACTCCATGGTAAAACAGGATGCTGAGGTTTCAGTCAGTGTCAGTGTCTGCTGTCAGTCCACAGGTTCTCCATCCGGCACACTGCAGCGCTCCATCCAGGCTGCTCCAAGTTAGCTGCTGAGAGAGAGCTCCAGCGCCTACATCCCTGACCACAACGACTCTGGGTCTGAGTGTGTGTGAATGTGTGTTTGGGATTGTGTGTGAGTCTCTCTGGAGACCAAGCTGGGCTTGAGTAAAGCAGAGTAATCGCCCCAGCGGAGAGTGAGGGGAGGAAGACATGAGCTGGAATGCTGGATTGGACTCATTCAACACTGGCTTATTTTTTTTTGCATTTACATGTTTTCAGGAACTACTCGTTGCACACACCTGCATTTAAATCCAAAGTGACACCAATCAATCAGAGAGATGCTGGGATTTCCAGGGCTGCAACTTACAACTAGTAACTTGATCACGAGAGCTTCAAGCAGCTGATTAAGTTGCTGATTAATAGAAGAATTGCTTGGTGTGTAAAATGTCAGAAATGACTGAGTCCATGGTGATGTCAGCAAACAAGTAGGGATCAAGATACACAGCAATAATTATCTAAACGTGTTGGCAATCGATTAATCAACTCATTGCTTCAGTACTGAACATTTTCAACAACAATTACTATTCTGAATCATTTAAGATGCTTAAATAAAGACATACTACATTTTCTCCTGGTGATAACAAACTAAACACACATTACATGATTTATTGGAGAAATAATATTTGCGATGTATAAAATAAGAGATGAATTACAAATCAAATTGAATGAAATTAACCAGTGCCAGATGAAGACTTCCTTCATGTCAAATATGTCAGGGGCATCAACATGTCCTTTGTATACTCATTGAATTGTCCTGTATCTCCCTGTGCCATAGTCTAAAGGGAAACGTGTTACTCCGACAACTTCCATGAAAACAATGTATAAAAAGAATCCCTCACAATCATCCCTTGTGATCTACTAAAAGTGTTTGGCGTTGAAGATCTACAGGCTGCATTCATTCAAACCAGCACCTTCCTGTGTGGATGTGATTATTTGTGCTTTGGAACAAAACGTCCGTGAAGGAATCAGAAAATAACTTTTTATTCTTCTGATTCACGGCTTTGGTCTCACCAACGAGTCTCTCTCTCTCCCTCTCTCCATCCCTCTCTCTCTCCCTCTCTCTCCCTCTCTCTCTCTCCCTCTCTCTCTCTCTCTCCCTCTCTCTCCCTCTCTCTCTCTCCCTCTCTCTCCCTCTCTCTCTCTCCCTCTCTCTCCCTCTCTCCCTCTCTCTAGCTCCTGGATGACGGGTAAACTTTGAATGCTGTGTTTACAAGCAACAACTGAAATGTGACTACATATACCTTTAATAAAGGGTTAATTAAACTGTCATCCATAGCAATCTTAAACATATTGATTTTACCACTAACCAAGTAACATTATTTTTATAAACTGTATTAACTATGAATCATGATTTATCATTTTTAAATTGAACAACTAAATATAAGACTATAAACTATAAGAAGTCCTGGTTTTGCCTGATTTACTGACGATTGACTACTTTGGAGGAAATTCACCAGCATTTTTTTTTCAGAAAGTGTAACGTTCTTGAACGGAATACAAATCACAAGACACTGAACTCCAGGGTTCATGTCCTGCATCCTGAATGTGGTTAGAGTCGGTTAAGGCTAAACACTGAGAAGCTTAACGCTTCCTTTGTGTCTCCGTTGATGTTTTCAGCGTTTAATCAAAACAACTTTTTAATAAAGTAGTCTAGTTTTACACTTTCAAGTGCTGGTTGTAGATCAATGAATTGTTGCTCCCCAGTTCACTCAACTTGCACCCCCACCTTTGGGAGCTTACCCAGCACCTTTCTGGTTGGTGGAGGCCTCGATGGTAGGTTGACGAATGCCTTACTCACCCCCACTCCACCTTCCACTCCCACACGCACTCCCATCCCCAGGCCCTGATCCCAGCGTCAGGCTTAACTCCAAACTGCTGCGTTCACAACAACAAAAAAGTTTAATTAAACACTCAGTGAGGAGGTGGGTTAGGGGGGGCGGGGGGCGTTCAACAAGCGGCATGCAAATGTGTAAAGTAGTGAGTCACAGCAGCTCCACATTCCTCAGTGACTGGCTGCTGAGCATTAAAGCAGCAACACAATAGTGAAACAGACAGCAGGCTGACAAGGAGCTCAGCCAGTTGTCTGTTTGTCTGTCTTTCTGTCGAGGAAAAGTGAGGTACAAATGTCATTAACATATACTGTGCCATGTTTTCCCTGAACTCAGCTCACTTTAGATGTGTGGCTCCCTCTGATCATCGGTCTTATGACACAACATATAGAGAACATTGTAAATAGAGGAGTAGTGGCCTGTTCCAGACCTCTTAATTACGCCATCTCCGATTTATTGGAGACCGCTACGGCCTGCATGGAAAGGGTCATGACTGGTGCTAATGATGGGGGTAAAAGAGCTAACCTACTGCTAGCGAGCTTTTTTAATAGCATGTTTACTGCTGGCAATGAATTTGACAATTCTGTTTAATGCATTTATTTATGTTACGATAGATAGGTTGCAGTAGGAGTTGATCTTTTACAATGCAATGCTTGTCATTCTGCTAAGATGCCATTGATCTGATTCATAATCATCATATGTTGTGTTTCCAGGCAGACAATCTGAATAGAGTTATTGGAAGTGTTTTGTTGGGTGTCAAAAGGATAACTACACCTTCAACTTCTGCTAGAAGAACTCTCCCTCCAAACATATCTAAAGGAAACACTGCAGTGCCTGTTCAGAGCCATAACTTCATCACAGTTGTTGAGAATCGCTCATCACTCGTTCTCACAGTAAAGAAAAGTTCAGTTGTACTGGCAGTATATCCAGCATGCAGCAGCAAAAGTGAACTGCAGTCTGGATGACATAATTGACTCAACTTGCGGAGCGCTGAAGCCCCGGCCCCACTGCTGCGCAGAGCGCTGCTGATCGTTTATACAAAGTTTATTTATATTGAACTTGGTGCATATCCAAATTCCATCAAATCGGTAGAACATCTAATGAACAAGATTTGTGAATGACACATACACACATAAACACATATACACACATCCATACAGACAGAAATTCCTTGATAGTTTTATACAGCTATCGGCCACATATTGGGTCATTTAACCTTCATATCTACACATGTCCATGTGGTTGTGGTTGTGTAGAGGAAAAGAAGTTCAGACCAGGCCAGTTGATGAAGTCTAAACTAATGTTCCCCAACTCTATTGTTATTCCATACTTAATACTGGTGTCCAGATGATCTTTGAAGAACAATGAGACAGAGTTTGATGCAATAGAGTTTATTCTTCAAACAAAGAACACAACCCGAGCCATATAATACCAACGGGGCTCTAAGGATGTCTCAAGCAAAGACAGTTCGCTCCATTAGCGGTAATAACATAGTTATTAGTGTTGTAGGCTTCCAAATAGTTTGAAGCTTCATTCACAACATTGACATTTGAATCATTATTATTAACAAAATACAGAACCATTGCATGCAAATCCTCTTTCCCTCTCTCTCTCTCTCTCTCTCTCTCTCTCTCTCGAATGCTCTCTCTCATACACAGCAACGCGGACATTCACAACATGTTCTTATCTGAGGACATTTTCCGTCTAAATTCACATTTGTTGGCGTTTAGCCCTCTTAAAAAACAACATTTTCTCTGCTGTCAAAAAGACGTTTGTTCTCCAGCTTGCTGGCTGGCACACACCTGTATGTACGCTGTACCAGTATGTTTATCCCTCTTATCGGCTACTCACCATCACAAGCAGGTTCAACTACTTCAGATTGGCATCCGAAATGAGCAGAAACCAAAACTGCTGCGAAAAGAAATGCACTGTGAAATACCTAAGTTTGGGTTTGGTTTGGATCGGCAGAGATAAATAGAAAGAGAGAGGCACACAGAGATAAATAGATAGAG